>NC_056746.1:142867099-142877099 GCF_019279795.1 Protopterus annectens
TAGATATACTAAACAGAGTTTATTTATAAAAATGAAATGTTAGTGAGGCACCATATATGTTAATGGGAGTACATTTACTGTAGGTCAGCCAAAATAGGGATTACAATAACCTACATGGGCTACGCTTTAGAAAGGAGACAGTGCTGAAACCACACTACGGAGAAAGTAGCCTCATACTAAGTGCTACTCTCAAAAGGGTGATGGACAGTACAAAACCTTTACACGTGAGATGATTTGGACTTGTCCAGTACATTGAAAGTAAGGTCATAATTCTGCAACTAATTATGTCTGAAGATGTGCATCTTAAAAACATATAAAAGTGCTGACCAGTTCAAAAGCTGTGAACATTTGCTTAACTAGAAATGCCCCATTCATTTTTATAAGAGCTGTAAATACCATTTTTGACTTTTTTCAAAATGCCATATAAAGTACTTAAAAATTATGGGGACTCTACCCTCTTTGCGCCTTGGGTAACTGAAAACTGTTCTCGTTTGGAGTACTACTGTTTTTACGATACCAAAGGAAAAAAACAGATAGCATCCTTTGGAAACAAGCCCAGTCTTTTCAAGCACCTCCTAATTATAACAGTTGTTTGAAATAAAAGTTATCAACTCTCTTTTTTAAATCTATCCATGATGTTTTCAAAATATGCAGCAAAATATGGCGGAATGTGGGAAATAAAGGGAAGGCTTGAAAAACTTTTAGCATATACTGCTCAAAGATAAGTTTCGACTTGAAACATTCAAGGAACGCACACTTCTACTGCCACTAAAGTGCCTTTCGGAAGCATCTGTACTGTACCTGGATTGTGCCAGTGTTTGTCATTTCCTATTAGAAGCTATTAACGCTTTAAAAATGTGCTGTAGGTCTACAGCTGGGGGCTAGAGCAGGAAAAATTCAGATGTGTAGTGTGCCTTTGCTAGATTTGAGATGGTATTCTATAGAGAGGCTAAGCATATGTCCTGAAGATGAAAGGGCTTACTGTTATATGAAAGAAAGATATATTCATTTTTAAGAGTTCTTTTTATTGTTTTTACACAAGTGACGTATTGCCAAAAATTCCATACACTGGAGTAGAATGTGGGAAAAAATCAAGGCTGACAACTCAGTAACGGTGTAAGATACACCCCTAAAAACAGTGAGATTATGTAAACTGTATAGGCATGTCAATAAAAGGAAAAGGTTTAGACATATTATGGGAAAATATGATACCCAGAAACATTTTGAATTGTTTGAAAAAATTGCAAAAAAAAAAATCCTAAACATTTGAGAGCATTTTTTTTCTGAGTGAGCATGCATATATATATATATATATATATATATATATATATATATATATATATATATATATATACATACATACATTGAAATATATACCTTTAAACCTAAGAGCATTTTCTGTGATATTTGATGAATACAGTTCATGACAGTTGCAATCAAGCCTAGATTTAGGTAGAAGTTTTTATGTATTTATTTGCACATATAATTTGTTTTACTTGCATGTACAGCTAGAGTGAATTGATTCTTACAGTATTAGAAGGCATGGACATTAGCTCTGGTGTGCACTGAAACTGCAAAGTTTGGGTACCATTCATGGATGTTCTGGAAAATGCAGATTTTTAGTTTTTTCTGAGGTTCTATAACTGTTTTAAGTTTCAACCAGTACTATATGTATACAACTCCCACATCTCAGAGAATACCAGAAATATGTTATTTCTTCATGCTTGTATTTCATCTCTGCAAGGTGATTTGACAGATAGGTGAAACTCTTTTTTTGTGACTTTTTGAGGAGTCATAGGAAAGGGAAGGCCAACAATTTTACAACAAAATTAAACACAGATAAATGAGGCCACGGTGGTACAGCAATACCATTGTTGCCTCACAGTAAGAGGTCCTCCTGTATGATTCACAGCTGGAGTGCCTTTTGTGTGGAGTCTGCATGTCCTCCCTGCGGTCGAGTGGCCTCCGAAAGACATGCGTGAATGGGTGTGCCTTCGCTGAAGGTTGGGCATCTGGCTGGCAACTCGGCACCATAAAAAAATCTACTGCCAATCATTAGCAGACCTGGAGTTCCGCTGTGGCGACCCCTAACCGGGAAAAGCCATAAAGACAAACAGACATAACTGTTGGCCTACTAGAACATAGGCACAGAGACAAGATGTCCACAAACTCTTCTGAAAACCTGGTGGACCCCTATGTTCAGAAGCAAACCTAAAGTTGAGAGGTAGGATAAAGCAGTCAGTGGTCAATTCAACTATACTTGGTAGGGTGGTAACAGAGTCTACTATTGCTGCCTTCACAACCTCTAATGAAGACAAGGGGCCATGAAGACTGCAATTTCAAATCTGGAGGATTAACAGCTCTCTAACGTGCTTGGCGAGCTGGTACACATTTCAGTCTGGGATCCTAATTGGTCATAAAAAAATGATTACTCCTAGCTCCTGTCTGTCACTCAGTATGTGAGTCTTGAATCTACAGCCCTAGAAACCAGCATCAGCAAGGCTCTGTTCTTAAAAAAATGTAAGAGGCTTGCCCAGTGAAGGAATATATCTAGAAGCCGCCAAATTATTTTGAAAAGATGGAGTAGGGCTGGGCAACTAGTTGGAAGTAAGTGATGATTGTTTGAAAATAAACAGGTACATAATTAAAAATTGTGTTCATCATACTTTATCCTTTTTTCTCTATACTGTGACTTTCAAGCCATGTTCCACATCGTTCTTTCTTTATTTACCTTTTGACTTCCTCACTTGTTTACTTTTATAGGAAGTTATTTTGCCAGTTTCTTTGCTTACCATGTTTAATAAACTTTTTTTCACGTTTACTACATTTTTAGATCCTAATGTTATCAGAATAAACTTACATTAGTGCTGCAGCTTGTTAGAATTATGTTTATCATGTAACAGAATCAGAGACTAGGATTTGTAGATGAGTGCTGCACAGTTGCACAACACTAATAATCAAGGATTTCATTGTGCAAGGTGGCTCACGTAATCTGAGATGTATTAGCTTTGTCTGAGGATCACCCACAGTATGAATGCACATGGCCACTGTACATGCTAATTAGTGCTGCACTATCTGCTATATGTCTATGACTCTCAGAGTATCTATCTACGATGCATGGATCTGGGGACTGAAAATAGAATATAATTAGCAAAGGGATAGTTTGGGAGTTAAAGCCTGAGCACTTTAGTGAAAGTTCTCCTTATATAGAGGTGGCCAGAGAAAGTCTGGTATTAGTTCACCCCAGAGAGATAAGTGTTATAATATTCTACATACATTAACAGATTATTTATTTTATGTACTTGTTAACCAGGTAGGTGAACTGGTCCACAGACCCTTTTCAGAAATGACCCAGGACAGAGGCACACTGCACAACAAACAATAAATACATAATTAAGTGTTCATAATGCAGCAATACAGAAGTAAATATAGATACATACCAATAATCAGAGAAAAGCCAGAAGCTAGGCAGCCATCTCCATTGTGAACATCCACAGGTGACTTGCTGACTTCACCACATCACCAGAAAAGAGAAATGTTTATATTTAATTTATTTATTTGTTAATCATGTGAATTGCTCCATTGTGAACCCTTTTTAGACACAATCCAGGCCAGAAGGGCAAGAGTAAATGCAATGTACAGAAAGTTTAGAGTATCAAATTTAACTAGCACATTTTGAAGAAATGGGAGGTCACCAGAGTACATGATGAAGTCCTTTGTGGAATGAAGAAGAATATGCTGACTGATCGCACTTACCAGTGGTCAGGACTGCACCCTAGACCTGGGAATTGTAAGGTAGACATTTTAACCCTTAAGCCGCCATTTTTTTTGTATTTAATTTAATTAACTAGGTCATTGCCACTGAAGCAAAGCCCTGTTTAAATAGATACACCAGGAGTAAGGCCTGACTGTACTTATCTATGGACAGTTTTATTATAACAGTAGCCAATCAGCTTAAGCAGCGTGTCTTTAAGATGCTGGTGTAAACTGAAAAATGAATGTCCACATGGACATAGGGACAGCATGCAAACTCAACACCCACAGGCCAGAATTAAACCAAAGTCCTTGCAATGAAAGGCAAAAGTCTTTTCAACTAGATGGTCTTTTTGACTTCACAGAGTAACAGCTAATAAACTATGGTCAGCTACAGTCTCTGGACCAGGTCTGGAGTCACCTGCCATCTGGCAGCCCTGAAACTAGGATAGAAGAAGAAGGTACATCACCAGAGAGGTGAGGGGTACCATCCCCAGCTGCTTGTTGTGTCGAGTACCTGAAGTGGGCAGTCCCTAGGTATGTATGTCAAGCTAGCATGTTATAAGAGAGAGAGAGACTTTGGAGCATACCACAATGAAAGCAGAGCTTGGAGGGATCTAAAAGATGGACAAGTAGGGAGCAAAGGGAACAACATCAGAAAAGAATAATACGTCTTTGTTGTGTTGTTCTTTTGTCAGGTATTTAACTTAATATATGCTTTCCTTTCAGTTCTTTTATTTATTGTGCTGTAAACTCTTAACATTTTGCCGGAAGATATGCTATTAAATTTGAACTGCACGTAATGCAACATGATTCATATCATTAGTTCTGAATTTGAACATCACATGCCCAAGCTACATGCTGTTCAAAGCTGAGCAAATTATTTCACTTTCCCGTATGCCCAAGTTAAAATTGGGCTGAGTCTGAAAAAGGTCCATTGGAGATTTTGTGCTCCATCCCAGTAAACAGATACAAATACAAATAGACAATAAATAAATGTATGTGCCCTTACTGGTTAAGTAACCTTGTGTTATTTCTCAAATTAGAATTAAAAATGTGGGAATTTGCTGTTTTCTGGCTAGGTGAAATGTAAACACAAGTCAGTTATTGAACAAATCACCCTGCAATATGTTTCTTACAGTTGCTCAGAAGGTGTGCCATCTAAGTGGAATTAACGTGACAGATTTTACACGAGCCATCCTGACTCCTCGCATCAAAGTTGGACGTGATGTAGTACAGAAAGCTCAGACCAAAGAACAGGTAAGTTATCTGATGGGTTATGCTGTTTCACAGGTTGGAAGATATAAGTGGTGCTTTTTTTAAGAATTTTGGGTGTAGAGATTAGCAGATGGATTAAGAAGAGGAGTTTAGTTTTGACAGCAGTGAAAAGAAAACAGATTGAAGAAATAGATTTAAAGAGAATTTTTATAAATTAGTTAGTGTGGGGTTTTAAGAGGGTTATAGAGTTAGAGTAAATAGAAACTAAAGGTAATGGAGGGGTTCAGGGTAATGCACTGTACAGTGATTGTTTGTTACTTCTGTACCTCTCAACTGTACAGATTTTCGCAGAATATCCAGATTTTGTTCCTCTATTTTTGGTCTCTTCCTCATAAAATTTATGAAAGCCTGGATTTTTGGGCAAATCAGTGAGGAATGAATTCACTAAATAATGCAGGCATTTGAGTTTCAGACTTCATATCCTTCAGAAAATGTATGGTCACCCAAGACCTTTTATTCTAGCAACTTTCTAGGTTTATAAGAGCAATATTAAAATTTTGCCCCTATTTTTGAGGCTTTGTCCCTGCATTATTTTTGGCTTTGTCCAGATTTTTTTGAACTAAGACGTTGGGAACTATGCCCCTGTTATATAACTGTGGAGACTTCTCTCTGGACCTCCACTGAAAATGGGCTTTTTAGCTCTCAGATAATTCAGTCAACAAATTAAATTAAATAAATTAAATTAACTAATTAATTAAAAGAATAAATAAAGTAGCTCTTTAAAGTTATTAATTCTAAAATACAATAAGAAGATTAGGGAACTTCTAGAGTGACCAATGAGTTTCTTATGTTAAACCCAGTAAATGGAGTCCGGGAAAGTAATTTTCAATCACTAATAAACTAACGGCAATTCTTGATATATGAGAGTGCACAAACACAATATTTACACATATTTATATCTATAAAATGAACAAAAAAATTGTGTACAACAAATCTATGTCAAGATTACTGCATTTATGATTGCATCATCTGTTTATTCATCCCATGCTGTCTTTATTTTTTCATTTCATTTCCAGGCGGATTTTGCAGTGGAAGCCTTGGCAAAAGCAACGTACGAGCGACTGTTTCTCTGGTTGTTGTCACGTGTTAACAAAGCACTGGACAAAACAAAAAGGCAGGGAGCCTCATTCCTGGGCATTCTTGACATAGCAGGATTTGAAATCTTTGAGGTAAGGGTGTAATATCTTACACCTTGCAGACCAATGACAGAAATCCATTTGAGAGTATCCAGTAAAAGATAACTTATCATCTGTTGCCAGAAAAATTATTCAGTGTAATGAAGGATATAAGGAACTGCATCATAATTTACATTTGGTAACAGTGCCAGTTACAGTCGAATACATCATACTGTGTGAATACAGTCAGTGACATCATTGTGCAATATTTGTCACTGAATATATGGCCCATATATTGCTTCATTGTTTTATGCACATTTTGTTTAGTGTAACTGAAGTTATACTGTTATTGGCTTCCTTCACTATATGTATGTATGTATGTATGTGCATGCTTTACATATTAATATACATCTTATATCAACTATCTCTAATATATATATATATATATATATATATATATATATATATATATATATATATATTGATAGCTAGACTGATAGATGTGGGTTTATACTAAAAAAGTCTCAGCCATATGATGTTCGACTTTACAAACACTTGACAATCTAGGTAGATATATATATATATATATATATATATATATATATATATATATATATATATATATAAGCTATAACTCATATCTGTACTGTTGTCCACATGTATGATTTGGACAAATTTTATGCTGGATGCCCTTCCTGACGCAACCCTCCCCATTTATCCGGGCTTGGGACCGACACAAAGAAATGCACTGGCTTGTGCATCCCCAGAATGTCAGAAGGAGTTGCATTGTGTCTTTGTGGAGTTAGAGAAAGCACATGACAGGGTGCCTAGAGAGGAGTTGTGGTATTGTATGAGGAAGTCGGGAGTATCAGAGAAGTATGTAAGAGTGGTACAGAATATGTATGAGGGCAGTGTGACAGCAGTGAGTTCTGCGGTGGGAGTGACAGATGCGTTTAAGGTGGAGGTGGGATTACATCAAGGATCAGCACTGAGCCCTTTCTTATTTGCAGTGGTGATGGACAGGTTGACAGACGAGATCAGAGAGGAGTCCCCATGCATTATGATGTTTGCAGATGACATTGTGATCTGTAGTGAGAGTAGGAAACAAGTGGAGGAGACCCTGGAGAGGTGGAGATATCCTGTAGAGAGGAGAGGAATGAAGGTCAGCAGGACTAAGACAGAATATGTGTGTGTGAATGAGAGGGAGGATAGAGGAATGGTGAGGATGCAGGGAGTAGAGGTGGCGAAGGTGGATGAGTTTAAATACTTGGAATCAACAGTTCAGAGTAATGGTGAGTGTGGGAGAGAGGTGAAGAAGAGAGAACAGGCAGGATGGAGTGGGTAGAGAAGAGTGTCAGGAGTGATTTGTGACAGAGTACCTAAAAAGTGTAAAAGGGAAGGTCTACAAGAGGGTAGTGAGACCAGCTATGTTATATGGGTTGGAGACAGTGGCACTGACAAAAAGGCAGTAGTCAGAGCTTGACGTGGCAGAGTTGAAGATGTTAAGATTTGCACTGGGTGTGACGAGGATGGACAGGATTAGGAATAAGTATATTAGAGGGTCAGCCCAGGTTGGAAGGTTTGGAGACAAAGCCAGAGAGGCAAGATTACATTGGTTTGGACATGTGCTGAGGAGGGATGCTGGGTATATTGGGAAAAAGATGCCAAGGATGGAGCTGCCAGGTAACAGGAAAAGAGGAAGGCCTAAGATAAGGTTTATGGATGTGGTGAGAGAGGACATGTAGGTGGTTGGTGTGACAGAGCAAAATGCAGAGGACAGGAAGAAATGGAAACAGTTGATCTGCTGTGGCAACCCCTAACGGGAGCAGCTGAAAAAAGAAGAAGAAGAAGATAGGCTATAACTCATACCACACATTTTGGCCATGTAACCCAGACTGAAACACCAAAGGCGGAGGTGTGTCCATATTCATTAAGAATAACCACACCTCCAGACTACTTGCTTAGCATAATGCAGCCGAGGTTATCCAAGTACAACTAACTCTGGGCAAAATGCAATCCAAAATGTAGCTTGCTACAGATCCCCCACCATGCCCCAGGATTCCCACTCCTCTTTTCTTGATGTACTGGAAAATATTAGGGTTTAACCAAACACCCTAATAATGGGCAATTTCAATTACCCCACCATTAACTGGGAAAACTACTCATGTACCAACTCCTTCACTCAACGCTTTCTGGAATTCATAAATTCCAATGCCCTGGATCAACTTATCCACACCCCCACCAAGGGCAACAATATCCTAGATCTAGTCATTACCAACATGAGTGACTGGTGTTCCACTCCTGAAGTCAATGCCTCATTGGTCCAATCTGACCATAAGCTAATTACCCTAGGTATCCACATCCTGCCCCCACCCCCCATTAAGGAAACCATGGTAAAAAATTTCTCCAAAGCCAACTTCATGCTTCTTAATACAGAAGTGGTGAACTTCATGACACCCATGCAGATGAACAATACAGTTACGATTACTGAATCCTACACAATTGCACTTTATAAGCACTTACATGAGTGCATGGATCGTGCTATCCCAAACAGAACCAAGACGCTATCCTCCAAAAAAGGAAGCCAATCTGGTGGTCCCCTGCCATAAACAAACTGTACAACAGAAGGAAGAACTGTTGCAAAAGAAAGTAAAATCCCATGAGTGGAGGAGCTCCCTGGTCAGCCACAGTAAGAAGTTGCGATCCCTGATAAAATCCTACAAAGCTAGTTACGAAAACAAAATCACCACTGATTCTAAAGACAACCACAAAGCATTCTATAGCTATGTCAAGAATCTCAGTGGCAACACTCATATCTGCTCTGTGTTACAGCACAATGGCACTAAATTTACAGACCCAACTGATATTGCCAACATCCTGGTAGATAGGTTCAATGCTAACTTTACCCCCCTCGCACCCCCTAAAGAGCCCATCTCTATACCGGAAGAATGCAAAGTTCCTGTAATCACGGCTGCACAGGTAAAAACCACATTCTCCAAAGCCAAGAATACAGCATCCATGGGACCAGACAACATCCCAGGCTGCGTTCTACATGAACTACAGAACAACTGGCACCCCATCTAAGTACTACCATGTTCACTCATAGCCTTACCTCAGGCTTTGTGCCTGCTGAATGGCACACAGCAATGGTTATCCCACTCCACAAGGGGGGAGCCACCACGGACCCCGGGAACTACCACCCCATTAGCCTGACGAGCCTGGTCTGCAAGGCCATGGAACATATAATCATAGAACTTATAAACAAAGACATTGGTAATCTCAAAACTCTAGACCCCACCCAGTTCGGGTTTGTAAAAGGCAGATCATGTCTCCTAAACCTGATAGACTTCTTTGAAGCAGTCACCAAAGCTGTAGACGAGGGTAAGCTGGTTCACACAGCCTATCTAGCTCTTGCCAAGGCTTTGGTCACCATCCCCCACTCTGGGATTATAGATAAACTCACTAAACTAGGTATAAATCCCTGTCACAAGATGGGTTGCCAACTGGCTCACTTACAGAACCCACACTGTGAAAGTAGCAGACTCCAAATCCAACTTCAGACCAGTGACAAGTGGAGTACCACAGGGTTCAGTCCTGGGTCCTCTCCTGTTTGGTATCTACTTCTCTGAAGTAGAGGCTAAAACAGAAGGTCTTTGGCTAATGAAGTTTGCAGATGACTGCAAACTAGGAGCCATAATCAAAACTCCTAACGATGTGGACATCCTACAAAAGGGCCTCTCTGAGACAGATGCCTGGTGTCAAAGCCATGGCCTCAAGCTCAATGCCAGAAAGTGCATTGTCATTCCCTGTGGTAAAAACTCTGTACCCATGAACTACAACATAGGCGGTAGTAT
>NC_056746.1:142882099-142929599 GCF_019279795.1 Protopterus annectens
CTGAGGGAATAGATAGGTTTAGGGAGCAGAAGGGGAGATTTAGGGTTACAGAGCAGGAAGGGAGTTTTGGGTTTAAGGAGTCAGAAGGTGGTTTTAAGGTTAGGGAATGGGAAGCGAGTCTTTGGTTCCAGTAGTGGGAAGGGAATCTTAGGTTTAAGAAGTGAAGGAGAGATTTAGTGTTAGGGAGAGATTGCAGAATTTAGGTTTAGGGAGGGAGCTTGGAATTTTAGGCTAAGGGAGGAAGGACTCAGATTAGAAACTGGGTGGAAGTTTAAGGGTTAAAGTTAGGGCTGTACAGTTTTGGGTCAGTTCAAGCACTTGCTTTTTCAAGCAAATACCAGTAAGCAAGTGTGTTGTGAGCTACAAGCTGTTAGGTTGGGAAGGTGGCCTAATGATTAAGGTGTTTGCCTTACAAGCACAAGGTGCAGGGTTTGAGTCTCACAAGGGATAATTGGCTAGGCTTGTAAGGGCAGTTAGCTTAGTACTAATCTATGAACCTATGAGGACTTGTAGTTGACCCTTTTAAATGGCCACCGCCGCCACCATCAATAACTTGGATGCTGGATTGTCTTACTGCACCTGCATAACAGGCCCAAAGGTCTTTTAAACATAAAGTAAGTGTGAGTGTGTGTGTCCATTTCTAAAATGTCTTTTTCCAGATTTGCGTTATTGCACCATGGAATATTAGCACTTTTGAATCATAATGGCCACTGGCTCATTCTTTGAAATGGGATTAGTGTCATGTTTCAGCAGTAGGCATAACCACACAGACACTTAATCATATTGGAATTACATTATCATTTAAAACTGAATGATTTTTTTCCCTTGCAACAAGTACTGTTGTAAGGACTTTAAATCAGTTAGGTACATAATTCTTCAGTCTATTAAATATTAATAAATCGTTTTCTTCAGTTTTGCCATTTATTTAGATAAGTACGGTAACTGGATGATTTCTTCCTGTGTTTTTCAGAACAACCCTCCTGGTGTATTGGCTCTGTTAGATGAAGAGTGCTGGTTTCCAAAGGCTACTGACAAATCCTTTGTGGATAAACTAAGCCAAGAACAAGGCAATCATCCCAAATTCCACAAGGCTAAACAGCTAAAGGGTGTGACTGAATTCTCTATAATGCACTATGCAGGAAAGGTAATGAGCAATCCCATGTGTAGTAAACACCTAATTATGTTTTCTTCTTTTATTGGTAAACACCTGTCATTTTCACTGAAGCAACCATAAAGTCATATGGATTGTTTGTACTAAATATCCTACAAACATGGTACATTTATAGCATGTGTGAGCAGCAGTTTGACATGATCCAGTACTGTCAATCTGCATTCTTTCAGTTAGATTATGAGTAAATTACTGTGGTATGTGTTATTTGCTGGCTTTCTTCTATGTCTGAATAATAATAAGGGTCTTCGTTTTATGTACCACTGCACTAATGGAAAAATTAATTTCTTATTTATTGTTCTGTTGAACTGTGATTAATGAATACATTTGTCTTCAGGTTGACTATAATGCTAGTGAATGGCTGACAAAGAACATGGATCCATTGAATGACAATGTGACAACACTCTTAAATCAGTCTTCGGATAAGTTTGTGGGTGACCTTTGGAAAGATGGTAAGAAATGTCTCAGGCTACATTACATAGCTATTTTTGCCTGTGTTTATTGGTTTGGCTGTGTTTTACTGGCTTCTGTTTTAACTACACCAGATTTTACATGGTTGCAGCTTGATGGACTTGAGTCCAAGAATTAGTTCCATTGTTTGCAAAGTAGAGTCATGTGTCAGCCATATCCTCCCAGGCTGACAAATATTGTACTCCCTTCGAAATATATAAAAAAACTAAGCCATTTATTAACGTCAATTATTTTATGTTCATATTGTGTCATCTTCCTTGGAGAAGGGAAAATGCTGCTCATTGCTAGGCTTATACTGGCCTGGGACACACAGTCCAAGAGCTCCATCATATCTCCCTTCATATAATCCAGGGAGGTACACCTCAAGTCATTTAATCCCATATGAAGAATGACTGGGTCATAAAGGTACTTGTGGTTCCATGACCTGAGTGCATGTGCCAATGGACAGATCTTTTCCCTGACAGGCAACTGACCATAACCTTTTCCTTGTTTAGCTTGGTGGGTGGGACACTGGTGTGCCTCAGAATGGAGTTTCCTATGGCCATAATGCTGCATTGTGTTGTGGTGTGCCTTATGGCCTTAGCCTTAGAGACACTGTAAGTTGAGGTTGAATGTACCGTGATGGGTGAGTTTTTAAGGTTGCTGAGGGTATTTATTGTAATTACTGTGTCTTGCAGGTCTTTGAGGGTTTGGATTAGGTGGATTACTTTTAAGAGCCTTGGCATATGTAGGTCTATGTGCTTGTCCTGCAGTGTGTGTGCGTGTGTGTGTGTGTGTGTGTGTGTGTGTGTGTGTGTGTGTGTGTGTGTGTGTGTGTGTGTGTAGTGAGTATTGTGTGGTGTTGTAAGTTTCTAATGACCTGTTTGGTATTTGGAGTGGCTCTATGTGAGAGGCTTGCCTCCACAAGCAGGTATAAGTATGCTTCTCACATATAAGAATTAGGTGTCTGTCACAAAGCATGAGACAACTGCTACTCAATCTCAAGACTCCCATTTTTACCAGGCTGGCTACAAAGATCATAAGAATGTGCTGATCATGATTTCAGGTATAAATATAGCAGGCTTCAAGCGGTGCAGTATCAAAGGATTTATGCTCCTCTTTGTGCGACTACTGTACGACAGAACCGATTTACTAGGATCCATCCGTCCATCCTCACCCCCTCTTTCCCATTTTGCACATGGGGTGAGGGTGTCACTTCAACAGTGACAGTCATCTCAAGCCAAGGTTTACAGCACTGGGTAGCTAGCCCTGCCACAGTAGTTCATCCATACCACTCATTCACACATAAGCCAATTTAGAGTGTCCAAGCCATCTACTGTATGTCTTTGGAATGTGGGAAGAAACCAGAGCACCCAGAGAAAACTCATGCAACCACAGGGAGAACATGCAGATTCCACACAGAAGGCACCCCAGTAAAGAATCAAACTGGAGATCTTCTTGCTGTGAGGTGACAACACTAACCGCTGCACCACCACTGCCATTCCTTAATTTTAATTTAGTCCTGTTTCACAGAGTGGTGCCCCTCTTAGAGTCTTCCAGCAAAGGGTCTATATTAGATAATCGAACTTTCAAAAGTTCGACTGTCATATGTTCGACACCATATGATCGAACTTTTAAAAGTCTGAATATCTAATAAAAAAAAATAAACTACACAAATAACCTACCTGAATGTTTTAAGCCCCCCTGCACCCCCCACATCCCCCACTCTTTAAATATACCAACTCCGAGATCGCACTACAGTGCAGAAAAGGGAAACCTTCCCATTCCGCCCTGTATGGAGATCTCTGTTAAAACATTTGAACTTTCAAAAATTCAGTCATATGGTGTCAACCATATGACATTTGAACTTTTGAAAGTTCGATTTTCTAATATAGACCCTCCAGCAATTAGGTGCTCAGGAACTCTTAGGGACAGTTTTTCTAGAGAATTTGCATTTCTAAGCACCTGCTTTGCTATCCACAGCCGCACAACAAGCAGCAGTGTGTAAATGTGACAACAGGCAAAGAAACCCCAAAAAACAAACAAGTTATCCCTCCGGCCAACAGCAAATGTGCACACTTTGAGTTCAAAAACAGTGATTCCCAACTTAGAAGAAACCTGGCTACCCATCTTGCCACTAGAGTGCAGACCAAAAACTTCTTAATATACAAACAATGTCTGTGGCTCCCAAAATACAGAAACTAGCCAAGATGCAAATATAAAAACAAACAGAGAAAGTGTGGGCACTCACAATAAACAGCTGTGACAGTACTCCAGTGCACAAAAGTTAGAAAAGAGAGCAAGGACCTAGCAAATAATGCACAGATATTAAAGCAGCGTCAGTAATTTACAAGATAAAGTGCAATTCAGCAATGAGGACTAAATATTCAGATCTGGATGGATCTGACTTCAGCAGTTGTAAAAGCAATATTCCTTAAATGCAATTTTTAAGTACAAAAACTCTGTAAAATAATGCACTGCTGGACAGGGGAAAGGGGAAACAGGTGCTGACTTTGAGGGAACATGGGCGAAATTCTTGGCTATGCTTATAAGGGCCCCCGGGCCAATAGCCTAGTATCATCCTATGAACCTATGAACAACAGCACTAGTATATATCAAGACGGACAGAAAATCAGCACTTTAAAGTACTTATCTAGCAGTGGATGGATAAAGATTCAAAAAAAGCCTCTGCATTCGATTGCTGGCTGCCAAGCCAGTGGAAGCTCTGATTGTCTTCAGGCAGAGAAAACCAACAATAGATTTCAAGAGAACTCATTAAAATGTAATGTTATTATTTATTATTTTTTATTTTACATTTGTTCACCAGGATCGTCCGACTGGGCCAGAGGCCCATTTTCAGTAGGGCCCGGGGAGAAAAGTTCCACTACAGTTTACAAAGTCACAAGTAGAAATTGCACTTACATTGGCTAGTGGAGGGAGAATGGCAATTGGCCTGTAGTTTGATCATTCTGTGGATGTACCGCCTTTATGCATGGGGATGAAATGAGAAATTTCCAAAGTTTAGGGACATATTGTTTAGAGATGGAATGGTTGATGATTAAGAAGACTGGATATGATATGGAATCTGATGCTATTTTGAGAAATTTGTTGGGCAGTACGTCTACAGCAAGTGATATGGATTTTAGTTGTATTAGGAGTTTTTTATGAAGCTTGACTGAACAGGTCTAATAGAGAAAGAGTGGGGCAGAATTATTGGGAATAGTTAGTGGAGTATTCTTAGTTTTATTTACTAAGGACTGTATAGAGTTTATGAAGTGTGAGTTAAATTGGATTGCTGCGTTCTCAGTGGTATTAGGGAGGTTGGGGTGGGGGTAGTGCTTTTCCCTGGGTTTAAGAGTTGTTTCATGGCAACTCAGAATTTCTGGGGGTTATTTTGATGTTTTTGTTGGGACTAATGTGTAGTAACATTTTTTGTCATTTCAGATTTGTTTGTTTGGCTAAATTTCTTAGTTGGTATAATTTTGGAGGAAAATTTGGCTTTTGGTTGCCTGATAGTGTGATCAGACTCTATCTCTCTGTTTCATGCTCTATTTAGTATCTAAAGTTAGCCACAAATTTAGTTTTGCTTTGATGTGAAATTTGTTAAGTGGGGCCAGAGAGTTAAGAATTCATTACTGAAATACTGGACAGCATCATCTAACTGCAGATGTTTTGGAGGAGTCCAGTCACATTGCTTTAGAAGCAAGTTGAAGGTATCGATGGAGAAGCTTCTTTTGCTGCCGATATATTTATATCTAATGTTTTTGATAGGGCATGTTTTGTGCCTGAGAAGATAGGTGGGCATATATGGTCACTAAGAGAGTCAGGGAGGTAAATGAAGTGGTGACATAGGGATGGCCGGTTGGTGAGTATCCATTCAAGTGTGGATTGTTTGTTACTGTTTTTTTTTCAATTCTGGTTGGTGAGCAGATTAATTGTGAGAACCCAAAAAGGCTGATAAAGTTGGTTGAGTTGTCAGAGGTACAGGTTGACCAGTCTAGATTGAAATCACCTAAGATAATTGTTTCCTGGTTATATGTGGAGGCAGCCCAGCAAAGAAGGTTTTCAATTCTAATGTCATGCAAGTTCCTTTAACTTCTGAGTATCACAGTTAATATCAGAATGTGGTTCCCTTACTGTAAGTCAGAAATATGTGCAAAATATCCATCGCTCTTATACTAGAAATATTTCTTTAAATACGGTAGTCAAACAGGAACAAAATATAAGCATTTTGCTTTAAGAAGCACTAGGTTCTGTGCTGTTCATTCTTCAAAAGGACTAATGAATTTCATTAGCGTATACTAACCCATTAACGTTCTTCAACCACTGAATAAGTATTACTCTATTTTGCTTTTACAGTCAGAGATAATTTATAATTTCTAGTACAGAACATAGAAAAAAATAAACAACTGAAATCAAGTCTTTTTTTTTTTGTTTTCCTTTCAGTGGATCGTATCGTTGGTCTGGACCAGGTGGCAAAAATGAGCAGTGACAGCTCCCTCCCCAGTTCTTCCAAGACCAAGAAAGGGATGTTCCGTACAGTTGGTCAGCTGTACAAAGAACAGCTGATGAAGCTGATGACAACCCTTAGAAATACAAACCCCAACTTTGTGCGTTGCATCATTCCAAATCATGAAAAGAGGGTACGTATTATGTATGACCAGCAGGTGCTTTTTTTTTAAATTTTTTTTATTTTTTACTCTTGTAATGTGTTTTAAGAAGCAGTCACCTGACCTTCTCTGATCATGTTATCTTTTAGAATTTAAGCTGGCCTCCATATTGTTATTTCATTCTGATGAAGTCCTCAGTTTGGGATAAAAGTGCCCAATAAAATAATTGTCAGTTCTTTTTTGGCTGCAGCTCCATTTACTCTGCAGCATTAAAGGGCGTTATTTAAAGGGCGTTATTTAAAGGGCGTTATTCTCATTCTTTTTATTAATGTCCCTAACATGTTCATATATATGATTTCTCAAATTCCTTTTGGTTTTCCCCACATAGTATGCCCCACATGTCTTACAATATGCCAGATAAACAACTCCCTTAGTATAACAACTAAAGTATAGGCATACTCTAAAATGTACGAATATGAACATCAAATTCTGGGTATTGGAAGAGGTCAAGCAGAAGGACAGGGGTGGTGACTGGGAGACATTCTTGGAATTTCGTGAAATGATATGGCAAATAAGATTAGATTCCTGTACCCACCCGGGAATGAATGACCATATCTCCATTAAGCCAGCCCTGAAGTTATTGTCACTAAATCCCAAGAGAACACAATAACTTTATTATATAATGGGGTGACGTTTCATGTTCTATAGATGTTTTTATATACATGCATTCATTTTTCTATACGTGGATATATTCCCATTTTAAGTATTGAATATTACATTATTATATCAGTTTTTAATATATATATGTTATGTATTAATATACATTCATACTTTTGGTATTGAATGAATTATTTATGAAGTCTTGTGATTATGGTGTTCTACACATATACATTTATGCACTGGTGCACTTTTGATTAAACAGTTTTGTTATTTTTTATAATACACAACAGCACATAAATTACAGTGTTCTAAGAAGATTGTTTTTTATATTCTACCTACTTGTGAGTTGAGTCAGTCTTTATCAATTAACAATTGGAGTTAGCACTCTTGCTATCTCTGAAAAAATTCAAGATTTTAAGTATTTTTCCAGATTTTAAGTATTTTTCCTCTGTTTATTTGCTAAGTTTTTCTGCATAGCCGC
Source organism: Protopterus annectens (assembly GCF_019279795.1). Taxonomy (NCBI): domain Eukaryota; kingdom Metazoa; phylum Chordata; order Ceratodontiformes; family Protopteridae; genus Protopterus; species Protopterus annectens. The sequence continues at coordinate 142,889,469 of NC_056746.1, forward strand.
CTATTTTGAGCATTTTCTGGGTTGTTAAACTTGATTTTAGTTACAGGCTTGCTGTTCTTGAACTGCTTGTAAGTTTCTGTGAGGCCATTTTTTGCTTGGGCTAAAGGGAAGTCTCTCTGTTGATCAGTGGCAGTGAAAAACATTGAGCAGCCTGCCTGCCCCTGTGGGAGTGGTTACTGACTTGAAACTGTAGTTTTATTGGTCATTTTGGGTTAATTCCAAAACTCCTTCATCTTCCTCTCTTAAAACCTGGTTGCCTCATGGTTTTGGCGTCTTTTCAGGCTTGTTGGCTGTTGGTGAAGCACCCACCAAGAGGAGAAAACACTGAGAGAAGAAAGGAGCCACTTTTGAGATTTTAAGTATTTTTCCTCTGTTTATTTGCTAAGTTTTTCTGCATAGACACCTATTTTGAGCATTTTCTGGGTTGTTAAACTTGATTTCTGCATTAGTAACTGTATTTAGAGCACAACCTAGAGCTGTTTACTGAATTTCCTGTTTGCACTTATTTTTAAAATCGTTTTTTTCTCAAAACTTGCATTTTATCTGTCTTTGGCCTAGCACTCTTGTGTGGGGTCATTTACTGCACTGTTATAACTTGTTGATACTTGTGAACCTCTGCTATCTCTGAAAAAAACAAAAAATCAAAAAAAAATCTTGCTTTTTTCCCATTTTTCTGAGATTTAAAAAAGTTCAGTTACAGGCTTGCTGTTCTTGAACTGCTTGTAAGTTTCTGTGAGGCCATTTTTTGCTTGGGCTAAAGGGAAGTCTCTCTGCTGATCAGTGGCAGTGAAAAACATTGAGCAGCCTGCCTGCCCCTGTGGGAGTGGTTACTGACTTGAAACTGTAGTTTTATTGGCCATTTTGGGTCAATTCCAAAATTCCTTCATCTTCCTCTCTTAAAACCCTCTTTTGCGTGGTTTTGCGTGTTTTTGAGCATAGCGCAACAGCGGGCAGTGTCGCCTAATTGGGTTTAAACTGTTCCTGGCTCCACAAGGTATGCTCTTCACTTTTTCCCTTGGAACTGCTCTATCTCTCAATTTAAACACCATATTCTCATTCTAAGGCCCTTCACTGGTTCAATTAAGTAATCCTACAAGTTAGCACTATTAAACCATAAGCACTACTTACTCTTATACTCTCTACGATTACCCTGTCCTCTATTGGTCAGTCTTAAATTCAGTTTCCCTATATTACTCTAGCATGTCCCAAGGTCAGTCAATGGTTTCCTCTCCAGTCCAGCTGGTGAATCTGGGAATTTTGAGGCAATGTTACAACTGTCTCATGTACACGGACAACCCTCTCCTCCTCCAAACAGGTTCAAATATATGTGAGAGATGCAACTATTTAGCCAAACTGGAGGCTGAGCTCTCTCATCTCAAAACTGGTGTAACCAGTCAGTAGGAGAAGGTAACCTCACACAACACAATTCCAGTATCACATAGTCCCGCCACATCAGTGAACCAAACACATAAATACACAAAAACATACTCGGAGGCTCTAAATAAGAATCTACCTAAGCAACAGAGACCTCCAAAGCAGACATCCAAGCAAACGCTACCTCAAAACAAAACACGCACAACACATAACCCACAAAGTCAGTGTGCCAAGCAACCACAGCCCTTAAGGCTGAATAACACACCTGATACTCCTGTAATAGGTGACTCTATTGTCAGACACACTGGCGTCCCGCTCACCAGGCTGAATAAAGAGAAGGTCACGGTGAGCTGCCTGTCAGGTGCTAGGATCTGCCACATAACGCAAGCACTCAGGTCACTCCAAAGCAAATACAAATATGACTCAGTCATTGTACATGCTGGTGTGAATGACCTGAGACGTACCTCCCTGGACTACATGAAAAGAGACATAGAGGAGCTCTCTGATCATGTAGCCCAGGCTGGTATGACCCTGACCTTGAGCAGCATCTTACCCTCACCTAGAATGATGCCACAGTACAAAGACAAAATGATCGATTTTAACAATTGGCTAAAATTTTGGTGTCATTCAAAGGGGATCCAGTGTCTGTCAGCCTGGGATGACATGCTCGACAAGCCACGTTGTTTCGCTTAGGGACGGCTTGCACCTGTCACCACTGGGCTTTTGGATATTGGCAAAGGCTCTTGCCACCCCCATAGTGCCTTTTTTAGGCAAGGCTCAAAAGTCAAACCCACCCCTATAGACAGCACAAGGAACAAGAAACTAAGGGTAATGCTGCTAAACGCCAGAAGTCTTAACCTCAAGATGCACGCACTTGAAGCTCTCCTCAGTATGGAGAACATCTATATCTGTGCAGTGACAGAAACCTGGTTCAAGGCTCCAGAGAGCACCCCAGCACTACCAGGCTATACCTCATATCATGCTTTTCGGCCCCAAAACCAGGACCAAACCACAAAAGGAGGGGGAGTTTCCATATTTATCAAGGATATCCACACCTCCAGGTTAGTGGCATTGCACGAAGTATCGGAGACCATCCATGTGCAACTAACAGTGGGCAAGACTGCTTTTCAGTTTATAGCATCCTACAGACCACCCTCTCAAAGTCAGGAATCACACTCGGCTTTCCTGAAAACATTGGAGAACATGAAGATCTCTCCGAACACCATTATATTGGGTGACTTCAACTACCCAAACATTGACTGGGAGCACTACTCAAGCCTCAGCACCTTAGCCCAAAGGTTCCTGGAAATTATAAACTCAAATGCTATGGAACAACTAGTCACCACTCCCACAAGAGGGGACAACATACTAGACCTGATCATTACCAACATGGGGACTCTATGCTCCACACCAGAAGTATATCCCTCATTGGTAAGATCAGACCATAAATTAATTTCACTGGATGTCCACATCCCGACCCCACCCCCCAGCCCAGAAAACCACAGTAAAAAACTTCTCAAAAGCGAACTTCTCACTTCTCAAAACTGAAGTGGAATCCTTCAAGGCCCCAGGGCCAGTGGAAACTACGGCCCAAACTGCAGAATCCTATATAAACGCATTCTACGGACATCTCCAGGAATCCATGGATCATGCTATCCCAAACAAAACCAAGACCCAATCATCCAAAGGCAGGCGTCCAGTCTGGTGGACCCCTGCCATAAATAAACTGTACAACAGAAGGAGGAAGCTACTACATGATAGAGCAAAATCCCTAATAGGGAAGGCATCTCTGATCAGTACTAGCAAAAAATTACGATCCCTCATAAAATCCTCCAAGGCCAGCTTCGAGAGAAAAATTGCACAGGACACCAAAGACAATCATAAGGCTTTTTCAGTTATGTTAGAAACCTGGGATGCAACTCCCAGACTTGTTCTGAGTTGATTCTAAATGACGAAAAATACACTGAACCCACAGACATCGCCAATATCCTGGCAGACAGGTTCAGTGCAAACTTCTCCACCCCTCCCCAAAAGAGCAAGTATCTATCCCGGCAGAGGGCTGCCTCCCAAACATCTCTGATGCTCAGATGAAGGCTGCCCTCTCCAAAGCAAAAAACACTGCTTCCATGGGACCAGATGGCATCCCAGGTTGCGTCCTACATGAACTCCAAGAGGAACTAATCCCTCAAATAAAACAGCTATACAATCTCAGCCTCACTACAGGATATGTGCCCACAGAATGGCATACAGCAACAGTGGTCCCACTCCACAAAGGTGGAGCCTCTACGGACCCTGTAAACTATCGCCCCATAAGCCTGACTAGCTTAGTCTGCAAAGCTATGGAGAGGATCATCATGGAGCTCATAAACAAAGACATTGGGGACCTACAGACACTAGATCCTACCCAGTTCGGCTTTGTCAAGGGCAGATCCTGCCTTTTGAACCTGGTTGACTTCTTCAAAACAGTCACCAAAGCCATAGATGAAGGGAAGGTAGTCCACACAGCCTATCTGGACTTTGCAAAGGCATTTGACACAATACCCCACTCGGGCATCATAGATAAGCTATCCAGCTTAAATATAAACCCCTATGTCACAAGATGGGTCGCAAACTGGCTCAAAGACAGAACCCACAGAGTGAGAGTTGCTGGAGCCATGTCCGACTCGAAACCGGTCACAAGTGGCGTCCCACAGGGTTCTGTCCTGGGACCACTCTTGTTCGGTATATACTTTTCCAAGGTACAGGCAAACGTGGGAGGACTATGGCTCACCAAGTTCGCAGACGACTGCAAACTGGGCGCCATAATCAACTCTCCAGCTGACACAAACATCCTTCAAAAAGGTCTCACAGAGACAGATAACTGGTGCCAGCACCATGGTTTAAAGCTAAATGCCAAAAAATGTATAGTCATACCCTTTGGCAAAAACAATGTGCCCACAAATTACCACATAGGCAGAAACCCATTAAGTACAGAGAAAGTTATTAGGGACCTGGGGACCCAAGTTGATAGCAATCTCTCCTTTGAAAACCACATTGCCAAAGTGGTTAGAAAGACCTTCTACATAGCCCACCTCATCACAAAGGATTTCACATCTAGATCAAGAGAGGTAATCGTGCCCCTTTATTCATCCCTCATCAGGCCCATCATAGAATACAATGCCCCTTTTGGGATGTACCTTACCCGACACCTGCAGCAATTAGAAAGACCCCAAAAGTATCTCACCAAGAGGATCAAGGGTCTCAAACAGATGCCATATGCTGCTCGGTTAAAAAAACTCCAGCTCTACTCAGTAGCATACCGCCTACTTCGAGGCGATCTATGCCTGACATACAAAGCTATGTCAAATCCAGAATTAATGGACACGCTCGAGGGACTTGAACCTCAGCACAGAAATAAATAGAACTTGCTGGAGGGACAGGTTCATAACCCAGAGGCTTCCTTCGCCCTGGAATAGAATTCCAGTTCATGTGAGGCAGAGCACCTCACTGAATCTCTTCAAGAAGAATCTCAATAGGTGGATGGGGGATCGTAGGTTTGTCCCAGGGATTACTCCCGTGTCACTATTGGACAGAGGCACAGTAAACTAAACCTTAAAAAGGGCACAGTATACTCAAATCAAGGGGTGGCGTAAGCCATACAGAATCGGGCTAGGCTTATAATTGCCCCAGGGCAGATAGCCTAGTATGAACCTATGAACCTATGAACAAATTTATTTACTTGGAGATATGTGTTATGCTATACCACATGTTATGCTATACCATATTTTATTTATTTATTAACGCAACATACATATATATTATTGTAGTGATTCAATGTTATTAGGCGGTATATTTACACGTTTATTATTATTATGACATTTAGTATTATTTGGATACGGATGTTATTCACTAGTTTATTGAGCGCCAAAGAGAGCCAATGGGAAGGAGTGGAAGGTTATTTAAATATGGAGGTACATTTGAAAAACAGATGATTCTGATGAAGTCTCAGTGTATGAGATGAAAGCGCGCTAAATCTGTTTCATGATGTTTGTTTTGTGAAGTTTTTAATATTAAATTGTCTTAATTATTCGTTTCAGTGTTGCTCATTCCTTGGTATTATACAAGTGGAGGACAACCTTTATTGTTACCAGACAGCGTTTTTTTGCATCAAAAGTGTTATTTTTAATATTGCCAGAAATGTGTTTCTTTTTACTACTGTCAAAGATGACCATAATGTGTGTCATTTAGTGAATATTTCCCACGTAAGGGACATTATATTCAAGCTCAGCCCCCTTCCCCTGTATATTGCACATAATATTTTACTAAATTTGCATTAGCACAGCTCATCTTTGAAAACGCCATTATGGCCCTCATAATTTATCTGATTTGGCCAAACATATGTCCTGGAATATTCTCATGCCCCGTTCTGTAAAAAGTCTGTGGAAGTTGAGAAAACTTTGAAATAGTAATTAAATATACACTAAAAAGTACTGGTGATTTCTGGCACGCCATTGATCTTAAAAAAGTGAAAAATGTGTACGTAAATGTTGTCTTTAATTTTGCTGGCTGCCTCAATGACTTTTTTGCACCATCCAGCATTGCAGTAAAGCTTAAACATTCTGAATAACTTTGTAGATATTTGCATGCAAATCTGATTATGAAAGGTATTACAAGATTTGTGCACTCATAGTTTTTTCTAAAATTTAGCTCAAAGTGATTTCTTTGGGGCGTCTATCATTTTTGTAACTCTGATAAATACAAAGGTCCATTGTCTTGCATTTGTTTTAAAGGCTGGAAAACTGGATGCCCACCTAGTTTTAGAACAGCTGCGTTGCAATGGTGTCTTGGAAGGTATCCGCATTTGTCGACAGGGATTCCCGAACAGAATTGTTTTTCAGGAATTCAGGCAGAGGTAACAGAGCTTTCCCTTATTAAATATTTGAACTACATCAGTGGTGTATATCAACATGTATTTTGTCACTTAAATGCATTTATTGTTATATATATTGAAATGACATTGTGTTTGTTTGTTTCAGATATGAGATTTTAACTCCAGGTGCTATTCCTAAAGGATTTATGGATGGCAAACAAGCTTGTATAGCTATGGTGAGTATGTTAGCCAAGATTTAATTGGCACCCCCAGTACAGCCTTTAGTCAAAAATCAGCTGCAAGTAATTTATTTCACGCTACATCTATTAGAAATGTCTATACAGTAACTTTATGGATTTATAATAAAATATAGCAGACCTAACACTAAGTATGGAATGACTGTTTTAGTATATTGGTAGGCTAGGAGGGCATTATTGCCCATGTCTGAAATATTTGTATATTTTTATTTATTGTTATGCCATTCAGTCATCTAAATATTTAATCCTTTGAATGTTGTCCAACGTATGCCTTTCCTGGCTTTAATTGTTGAATTATAACATTTTCTGCTTTTATGACAATGTCTCAGTTGCTGGATAAAATTTTGTAGCTTATTTTTTTATGCTTTCCTGATTTGGTAATAAATCTAACATGCACTTTTCTATTGCAGTCAGGCTTTGCAAAAAGAGTTGCATTTATCTTTACAGCTCCTAACACATTGTTTACCATTCTATTAACCATGGATCATATAGTCCACCTTAATTGTCACTGTTTTGTTTTGCAATGCTTTTATATACAAGTTTACAAGAACAATTGCTTTTAAACAGGAAGGCTAGTTAATGGTTATTGGTTCCAGTATCAGTTTAATATTAAAGCTGCAGCCAGGATCCAACATTCTGAGCAGTTACACTTATTTGTGATGTTTTAAGATGTAACAATGCGTTGCTGTTTCTATCATTTTAAATTTAAACCCATTTAAAATCAACCTTGTCAGTTTTAGTCACTTCTTTTTGAATTTACAGTTCCCTCCCTTGATTTCTCTAGATGAATGTAAGCAGAACTATTTCTGTTTTCTGTCAGCCTTGAAATAACTACTGCCTTTTATTTTAAGTAACTGAAAAACTATGGTCCCATTTTTCCCCCCTAGATTTGTCAAGTTAGTTATTGCATGATATTCACCAAACGAACCAAGAAGACCAAAAACCAGTAAACCAAAAACAAACTAAAATAAAACACTGGTAAAAAGAACAAGCACTCGGTCACAACTTTTTAACATAAAACAAATTTGTTGTTCTGCTGTTTGTCTGAAGAGTTCATCAGAAATAACACTCATATCACAAACAACCTTACTTATTGCATGATATTGTTCAGTCATACTAAGTAAATGCTCAGTTACTGACACAGTACCCACAAAAACTGCTCTCAAGGATGGTCCTGTTTTATTTAACCCATGGTAGTTTACAGCCATTTTTTCCTCACAGGGTGTACTGCAACATTGTAGGGACATACAGTAGGCAGGAGAATGCCAACTCATTTGTAGCAATCCACAGTAATTCCTCACAACCTCCCAGAATGCATATTGTTTAATGTTTATGATTTGATCTGACATAGATGTACACAGCTGTTTTCATATCAAGCATTTGTGTACTACGGCTTTTGTTGTATTGTTTGAACAGTGTCTCACACCCTACTGAATGGGGCCAACAACGTCTACATTTTTTCCATTAAGAATATCTGTTTCTACCAATGGACATTGAATGGACCGATACCAAAGCACAAATTAGAGGAGTATTCATCAAAAAAGCAGCCTATTATAAAAAAATACAACTGAAAGAGGAACATACACTGAAAGGGAAAATAGAGCATCTTGAAAAAGAACTATTAAGTAACCCTAAGAAACAAACAGAGGCAAAACTATTAAAAATGCAAAGAGACCTTTATATGTTAGAATCCAGAAACCTATCATTTTATGAAGCTAGGCCGCTAGCCACCTATGCAGAAGAAGCACAAATACCATCTAGAGCTCTAGCCAGAATTATTTCACAACATAAAACCACCTCCAGTATATCAGAAATAAACCACGGGGACAAAAACTACACAAAAAATGAGGACATTGTCAAAATATTTGAACAAATATACTCTCAAATATATGGAGAGTAAACATTACAAACATCAAAGGAAGATAGAACTCTTTTCCTTCAAAAATTGAAATTTCCCAAACTAGAGTTAGACCAACAAAAAAAACTAACTGAACCAATATCCATCAACGAGATAATCACAACAATCAAACACTTAAAAGCGCACAAGGCTCCGGACCCATATCCGTCAACGAGATAATCACAACAATCAAACACTTAAAAGCGCACAAGGCTCCGGACCCATATCCGTCAACGAGATAATCACAACAATCAAACACTTAAAAGCGCACAAGGCTCCGGAACCATATCCGTCAACGAGATAATCACAACAATCAAACACTTAAAAGCGCACAAGGCTCCGGACCCATATCCGTCAACGAGATAATCACAACAATCAAACACTTAAAAGCGCACAAGGCTCCGGACCCATATCCATCAACGAGATAATCACAACAATCAAACACTTAAAAGCGCACAAGGCTCCGGACCCATATCCGTCAACGAGATAATCACAACAATCAAACACTTAAAAGCGCACAAGGCTCCGGACCCATATCCGTCAACGAGATAATCACAACAATCAAACACTTAAAAGCGCACAAGGCTCCGGACCCATATCCATCAACGAGATAATCACAACAATCAAACACTTAAAAGCGCACAAGGCTCCGGACCCATATCCGTCAATGAGATAATCACAACAATCAAACACTTAAAAGCGCACAAGGCTCCGGACCCATATCCGTCAACGAGATAATCACAACAATCAAACACTTAAAAGCGCACAAGGCTCCGGACCCATATCCGTCAACGAGATAATCACAACAATCAAACACTTAAAAGCGCACAAGGCTCCGGACCCATATCCGACAACGAGATAATCACAACAATCAAACACTTAAAAGCGCACAAGGCTCCGGACCCATATCCGTCAACGAGATAATCACAACAATCAAACACTTAAAAGCGCACAAGGCTCCGGACCCATATCCATCAACGAGATAATCACAACAATCAAACACTTAAAAGCGCACAAGGCTCCGGACCCATATCCGTCAACGAGATAATCACAACAATCAAACACTTAAAAGCGCACAAGGCTCCGGACCCATATCCGTCAATGAGATAATCACAACAATCAAACAATTAAAAGCGCACAAGGCTCCGGACCCATATCCGTCAACGAGATAATCACAACAATCAAACACTTAAAAGCGCACAAGGCTCCGGACCCATATCCGTCAACGAGATAATCACAACAATCAAACACTTAAAAGCGCACAAGGCTCCGGACCCATATCCATCAACGAGATAATCACAACAATCAAACACTTAAAAGCGCACAAGGCTCCGGGACAGGATGGACTCACCTCAGAATTCTATAAAGCATTTACCCCCTTGATAGCTAAACTGCACACTATATATTGAACTACATAATAAACAATAAAATAAATAATATCCACTTCAGTGCCTCTAAAACCATCTTTATATTAAAAGAACATGCTGACCCCAAAAACCCTGACAGCTACAGACCCATCTGCCTCCTAAATCTGGATACAAAAATACTTACCTCAATACTTGCGAATAGAATGAAAAACCTGATAGAGAAAAATCATCTCTCCAGAACAATCTGGATTTACACCACATAGACTAGTGACAATACACTAACATTAGATGCGTTAATTTCCTATGCAAACCAAAACAATACCAACATCTATACAATGGTAGTAGATGCTCACAAGGCATTTGACAGGGTCAGCCTAGAATTCTTACTCCAAACACGACTTTACTTTGACATACCCAGTAACTTCATACAGATTATGAAATGAAACAGTAAGATGACCCAGAAGGTAAAACAATAAAGCATAGACTGAAGCTGCCACAGGAAACACAAGTTTAATCCACAAGCCACAAACAGTTCACATAAACGCCTCCAAATACACAGTACGTTTTCGTTTCTCCTACTTCATCAGATGTGGGCTGTTTCCAAAGCTAACACCTTTTATAAAGCACATTATTTCAATTAGCAAATCACCTTTGCTGAGCAACCAACTTGTAATTAAAAAAGTGCTTTTGTGCTTTTGTGCTTTTAACCTGATGTTAACATTTTATGTTTAACATGATAAAAATTTAAAGATGTGTGCCAATACATTACTAAAATCACATAATCTTTTTATAAATAAACATTCACTTTTAAAAGTGTGATCAATTTTGGTAAAATGCATGAACAAATTAAAAAATAAATAAGTAAAAATGAAATGAAACTTTCCTTTGATGAAAGAAATACTTCTGCAAAAACGAATCCATTTAGCACCATCTAGTGGCCAAACAAAGATGTTGCAAGGAACAACAAAATATCAAACCATTCCCTTTTACTTAAAACATAACTTACATAGAGTGTGTTCTAAAAATACCTACTTTAATATATATTTTATCTACAAATAAATACATATGTTAAAAATACATAAATAACATATTACCGTTTAATTAAAAAAATAAAAACCATGTTATTAAAATTGCATTCAAATGAACATTGTAATAAAAAATTACTTAATAAAAAAAGATGTTTAATAAAAAGTATGTAGAGAGTTTAAAAAGCATTTAGGACACTTTATAAGGTTTGAGCAACTTTCTTGAAATTCCTGTTAGACACATATTACAATTTGGCTGATCGTATTTTCAAAAGGGGGGCTATGGAAATATTTTCGTTAAGACCAGGGGCTTTGTTTGCCTCTAGTATTAGTTGCCAATACAACTCCCTATATTCTATTCTTTCTTCCCACAGCCCTCCCCTCTTATCTATGTCTACTCTCTCGATAATATAAAATTTTAATTGTGCCTCCAGCATTTCTTAGTATGCTTATACAGTGCATTTGTTTCCTTTTTTACCGGTGTGTCATATATATGCTCGTATATTCTCCTTTTTAGTTTACTTTCTGTTTTTCCAACATAAAAACCTTGGCATGTCTTACACAATGCCAGGTATACCAAGCCTTTAGAATCACAATTATTAAAGTCCCTACTTTCCAGCTTTATGTTTCTACTTTCCATAAAAACTTCTTCTTTGTTTATAACATAGGTGCATTGCGAACAATGACCACATTTAAATGTTCCTTTCTTTATTCTCCTATTAGGATATCGGGTATCTGTATTACCTTCCAATAATTTTTTGAGATTATTGGAATTTTTATATACTACCTTTAAATTACTTTTCGAGATGTTGTCCAAATCAGTGAAAGCTATTTCTCTCACTATCCTTATACTGGCATTGTACTCCAATACCAATGCATTACTGACATTCTCATCCACATTTCTTGTATTTACTTCCTTTTCAGTAACATCTATACCCAATATAGGTTTAAACTTACTCTTCCTACCCTCCATCACCTCTATCTCCGTCTTTTCTATTAACCAGTCAGGATAACTTTTATATTTTTCTAAGAACATTCATTTCTTCCATAAAATCATCATCATTTGAAGTCATCCTACATGACCTAATATACTGGCCTTTTACTATACTTCTTTTATAATACATAGGATGAGCACTCTTATAATGTAGGTAAGAGTTTGAATAGGTCTTTGTCCTATAAACCTTGGACTGAAATGTATTGTCTTTTTTATATATTTCTATGTCCAAGAATTCTAGGGTATCTTCACTCAAGGAATAAGTGAATTCTAAAAAATCTGTACTTGCATTTAAAAAATCAATAAATACTGGTACCTGTTCACTCGGTGCCACCCAAACAATACAAATGTCCAGAAATCTTTTATATTGTATCCAACACCTCTTATATTGTGATTGTAAAACAAATTTCTCTTCCCATTTAGCCAATACCAAATTTGCGTATGTAGGGGCACAGGCTGCCCCCATTGCTACTCCCTTTATCTGGTGAAAGTATTCTCCCTTAAAATAAATAAAGTTATACTTTAAAACCAGATCAATCAACTGCATAATTATTGTACATTCATTATGGCTTAAAGTGTTGTCTTCAATTATGGCTTAAAGTGTTGTCTTCAAACACTATTTCTTCCAGTAATTTTAATCCTTGTTCATGGGGTATGCTTGAAAACAAGTCTACTACATCTATAGTCAAAAATATTAGATGGTCTTTCCATAAATCCTGTTTTAAGCCTCTTAAAAAATCCCAAGAGTCTTTTAATATATTATACCTTTTTACCCATATTGCCTTCAATTTCCCATCTATAAACTTAGCAAGTGGTAAAGTTTTAGATCCTTCAGCCAAAACTATTGGTCACAAGGGTGGATTCATTTCATCCTTATGTATTTTCGGAATCCCGAACATGGTGGGTATTCTTGGTTTCTCCACTTTTAAGTAACCATATGTCATACAGATCATCCATACTCTCTATAGTAATCCATATACATCCCTATATATTAATAAAATGTGGTCAAATAGAATTCTGATAAAAAAGGAACAAGACAAGGAGGCCCGTTATCACCCTTTCATTTTAACCTATACTTAGAACCACTCTTTTTATATATTAAAATATATACCATAACCCCCATCAGTACATAATTTCAAAATGTATCTCACCGCTTTTGCAGATGATTTGAATATATACTGCATTACACCAAATTCAGATATAAACAAAATAATAACTGCAACTGAACAATTTTCGACCATGTCTAACTACAAACTAAACTTTAATAAAAACAATATTTTCCCCTTAAAAACACCCAAACTTATCCCATTAATACCACTATTGGACACAATAAAAATAAAAGAAGAAATTAAATATTTGGGAATTACCTTCTTCCAGAATAAACAAGATTTCTACCAATATAATGTAACTCTCTATGGCAAAACATAATGCAAGATTGTAAAAGATGGAACAACCTTAAACTGCCATTCGTGGCAAAAGTATCAATAATCAAAATGAATATCGTACGTAGACTAATGTATATTTTCATGACATCACAGGTAATGATACATAAATTCTTTAACCAAATACATACCTTTCTAGCAAAGTTCATATGGGAACCCAAATAAAACAGAATTTCCTATCCAAAATTAAAACTACCCAAGAACAAAGGAGGGTTGAATCTACCAGATTTTAAAACTTAGTATTCGATCATTAACACTAACAGAATACTGAGAATAGCTCAACACAATCCGACAAAGAAAAACTGTTCTCCTCCTTGGGTGACAATTTATTATAGATATATTAAAGCACTAGGTATCAATCCCAAAGTACTCCCATTCCTAAATCAAAAAGAAATACAAACTTACAACATTTTAGATCACTTAAAGCACTCTATCAACATAAAACAAAAACTATTTCAATCATTGAACCTTGGACAAGCCATAACAATACTACAACCCCTCCATAAAAACCCAAATCTAAAAATAAATAACAAGATGCTAGATTTAGAATGTTTCCCACGTTTAAAAGACAAAACAATCCAATATGTCTTCCCATATCTTAATTGCACAATACAGGAAATGAGGACTAACTTACATCTCTCCAAATCACACATAATAATACTAAGACAAATCAAATAACTGTGTTCCAGTTACCTCCAAAACACTACGATATCCAATAGTGACATAGAAACTTGCAATTTGCTTTGGAAAACTATTCTCTCAACAAGGAAAACTATCACTAATTCATATAAAATGATAAGTGAGACTAAATTCCAGAAAGAGCTTCTTTTTTCTAACTACTGGAGAAAACTAAAACCATCCATAGATGACCAGCAAATAACCCAAGCAATCAATCTAACACTGAAGATCATACCACTTAAAAAATTAGCATACACGCAGCTCATGATCAATAATAATGCATACTTCACACCTGCAGTCCTCCACAAATTCAATGCATTGAGGTCATCATTCTGCCCACACTGCAAGAAACATATAGCCAACCTATTTCATGTATTTTGGAGTTGCAAATGTGTGTACAAATTATGGAATTCCCTGAAAGCACAGTTACGAAAAATGGGCTATCAAACATCAACATTAACATGAGAATTTGCATTATTACATATTCTCCCACCTAACATCCTAAAAAACAAGCAAACACACTCTTAATAATTTTTCTACTAATGAAACTATATATAGCTCTCAAATGGCTAGATCCGAGAAACATCTCTTGGGAGGGTTTTAAACAAATAGCCATAAAACATCTTTTAGCTCACAGAATAATAATGTATATAAGAAACCAAAACATGAAGTCCAGAGAAATTTGGGAACAAACTTTTAATATAATATTAGCATAATTAACCACATAGCAACTTATGAATACACTCTAATGGAACATAGAAATTCATACAGGATTTGATAAGTAAATCATAGATCGGGTATTAAGAATGTATCTGTTGTTTTGTATAACAATTGAGCTAACGGTAAAAGCATCTGTGTACATAGTGAAAATAAATGTGTTGTATGACCTACACCTTATGATATTAACATTAATGTATAACATATTTCTATGGTCATGTTGTAAAGATGGAAATGTTTGTGTCATATATAATTGTAAAATGAAAATAAAAATTATTGAACAAAAAAAAAAAGAATATCTGTTTCTCTCCAATGCACTTTACCTGTGGTTCTCCGTACAGTTTAAAGGTTACCATTTTCAGCTTAAATATCAACTTTATCTTAAAGTTTATTTAAATGCTTGAAAGCAAGCATTGTGCAGACAAGTTAGTTGGAGATAAAATGAAGACATAAGAACATAAAAGACAAATATAACAACAAAGGGCTAAAATAAATGAAAAAGAAATTAAGACGTACATCAAAATATAGTAAGAAATGGTTTGTGGTAATTATAAAAGTAAGCCTGGCTGTCGGATGTGGCCAGAAAGTACATTTTGTACTCAGACCTCATGCGGCTGCTACTCTGACCACCCACCTATCATTTAAAAATGTACTCAACATTTAAAATGTTACCCCTATACACTTTGGAAAGGGGTAATCTATTTTCAGCTGCTACTATATATAACCTTGAAAACAGTATTTTTATTAACATCTTCCTGTCACATTAACAAGGTTTATATAGCTTTTGACACTACACAGTAGTTTAGACAGCTGTAAGCATTCTGTGCTGTCTGAGTCAAAACAGCTTCTGAGGGAGATTTAGGGAAAAAAATGTACTCATGTGAGTACAATGAGTATGCCTAGCTGCACCCTTATTAGTCTGTGCAGATGAAGCCTTGACTGCAATCAAGGTGACTGAGGTTTGATTAACAGCTCCAGGAGCCAGACAGAGACGAAAGAGTGAAGGGGCGTGGCCTGCTCACCACTCCTGGGAGGTGTTTAGCTGCATGTACTTGGAGGCACACAGGGCAAAGCGATCTCACTTGCAAAGACTAGAATTACCACTGCCCTTGCTGTGGTAGAGAGGGACAGAACTGCATGAAGGCAATACTCCTTACAGAAGTGATATCTTCTACAGTCAGCCCATTTTACATCTCCTCCCAGGTGCCGCACTCTGTGTGTGTTTAGTTAGAGCTGGAGAGAAAAATGAAAAAAAAAAAAAAAAAAAAGTGAACCACTCCTGATGGCTGTCTTGGTGATGACCACTCTCAAACAACTGTTATCCAGTATGGAATGAATGAGTCTGCTGGCTTTGAGAGGTACTATAATGGTCAGGAGGCAAAATAAATAAATACATATAAAAGTAATCTAAGAACATGTTGAGTTTTGAGTACTAGACAATTATCAACCATCTAAGAGTGGACATATTTTAAGTCACTGGTTAAATGTCTACTTTGAGGATATTACATAAAAAACATATTTTACATAGACGTTATGCTAACAACAACACACACAATTCTGCTTCCATCTTTAGTACGTCTCTTCTATCTGTAATGCTGTCATAAAGAAAATTTACAGCAGATGTTCATAACAGTAGTCATTATTGCATACCTTCAAAGGCGATAGAATGCCTGCAGTTGCATAATATATTAACACTATCATGGCTAAGAGTGGTTTATAATATTCTAAATAAATCTAAGTAAATATCCTGCCATTAATGACTTTGCTGTCTCACAAAATCAAACACAAAACATCTGGCACGATACAGTGAAGAATCAAACAACTGAATGTTCAAAACATTGAACATGCTAAAGTTCACAAAAGGAAAGCAATTTCTTTTTATGATATTTACGGTAAAACCCTCCATATCACTAGTCTCTACTTTGTCTGATTAGTGGTAGTGCTATGGAAGGTGGGGGGGGGGGGTTTAAGGTAAGGTGCAGGGGGCAGGGTTAGGATTAAGGTTAGCACATGTTACTAAGGTGGTGCAAGGCCTGTCCCCATCTTTGCTTCTAACCCGAGCCCTACACCTTAACTTAAAAAAAATATCTTTCCATGACACTAACTACAAACAAGACAGTTAAAATACACACACACACATACACACATGCACACATGCACACACACACGAGCTCACACGCACACACACACACACGCACACACACAAAACCCCATTTTCCTGTTACAATACATCATACAGCCGACAAAATGAATGTTTGACACACACAGTGTTTGAACCCTGCAGTTCAATCATTGTATAAATGAATGTGCTACAGAATAAACAGAACATACATATCTATATCTATCTATATCTAAATATATATAAAATAAAATCTAAATAAACCTTGTAGAACAATATGACTTTACACAGGTCAACTTTTTCTTCCTATGAACATTTATAAATATAAATAATAAAGTACAGCTAATAATGCGAATATCTTCACTCTTACATCCACTCACGACTGCTCCCGCTCAGTATGTTTTCAGTCTTATTCATAATATCCTCAGTAGTGGCATTTCTGTTAAAATGGACTGCTATTCAAAACCTGTGCCAGTTAAAATATGTAATTGTATATAGTTTAGACAGACAACATATAAAGCAATGTTAACCTAATGGAAAATATTTGTTAAGAATAGAGTTGTCAGGGCTGGCAACTCGGTACGTAAAAACTTACTGCCAATCATTAGCGGACCGGAGTTCCACTGTGGCGACCCCTAACCGGGAAAAGCCGAAAGATACACACAGTTGTACAATACATGCTGTTATGTCCATGAATCTTTTCTCCCCATGCTTTGTAATAGATGGACTATCCTGGTAAATAAGGACCACTTATTGAGTTGTCCACTGTCCTTTCTCTTGACCAGTAGATTACACTGTATATGCCAGTTAGTCTTTCTGGCTGACAGGTTTCCTGAAAGAAAACATGTTCTGCTTTGTACTTGTCTGCTAATTACTTTGTATTAGCTATAAACTGATTTGCTGTTTGTTATAATTTGACTTTGCATAAGAAAAACTCATGAAAAACTAGGGATGCTTTATACAGCCAAAACCTTTCTCACTGACACAACTAAAACTACACTTGCCACTGCTTATCTCTTCCCTGCACTTCTTTATGCTACTCCCATCCTTACTATCCTTCAGGCATCACAAAAAACAAAACCTGAATAATGCTATAACAAAGTTGCAAAAGTTATAGCAAATACCCCTTTACCTGCAGTAAAAACCTAAATTGGTTAGAACCATACCATCAGCTAACATATACACAGCTTCTTCCCACCTATAAAATTATCCAGAATCCATCTGTTTGTCGACCACTAAATAACATTCTGCATAACTGTGTTCCTATTGTGTAATTACAATCTAGTGACCAAAAACGCCCGTCTATCCACAAACCTATCAAATCTGCTGGGCATTGTCTGTACTCTTACCATGTTGCTAAGGCTTAAAACACCTTACCTGTATCTATCAGGTCAATATCCTCCATTCCATCCTTCAAAACCATTCTGAAAGAATTCTAAGACAAAATCTGGCTCTGTTCTTGCTCAATACCAGGATAAATTATATCCCTAAATATGAACAAGTACCTAGTCATACGTACACCTCCTTACTCTCCCTTCTTCACTCACTTCTGTCAGTTTCTCTCTCTTGGTTTTCCCTCTAAACATACCGTAAGCCTGCTATTCTCTACCTTCATATTGCAATTCCGGTTTGTATTATACTAACTTACCTTTAATATCTGTAGAATCCACGGTGGTGGTGCTGCGGTAGCGTTGTCGCCTCACAGACGTTGTCCTGTTCAATTCTCAGCTAGAGCGTCTTCTGTGTGGAGACATGCGTGAATGGGCGTACCTTCGTTGAAGGTTGTGCATCAACGCTGGCAACTAGGCACGTAAAAATCTACTGCTAATCATTAGCGGACCGGAGTTCCTCTGTGGCGACCCCTAACCGGGAAAAGTCGAAAGACACAACAACAAGACACAACAACCTTTAATATCTGTAGAAACTGGCTAAAATTTCTCTAACTGATAAATTGTTGTCATATAACTTGTTTCTATTCTTGTAAACTGAAAAGGCAAAACAGACTACTGAAAAACAAAATAGAGAAGAAACCACACAGTAGCACAGAACGAAATGATAAAGCGCTTTTCGTTTATTCCAATAAACAAACTTCTTCAGATCAAGAAAAACAAAAAGTCACAGCTTAAATACTCTCTGGGCTAATACTTACAAAGTCAATTAACTACTTAAAGTAAAAGCTGACTTACAAGACACACCCTGTTTGCAAACACAACTAGACTACAAACTGCTTTTAAAGTAAAAGCTAAAAATCCAAATAGACTAAAAGTACAACTGGCGTTGTCTATAAAAAATGTGTAAATCTAGTCTACCACTAAGCTAGTGAGGCAAGGAAATAATAATTGCAAGTGCATAAAAACACCGCTGGTGTTTGTAAAACTGAGTTAATACAAATACCTATGTTAGTGCACTAAACTGTGTATGTTGAAGCACATCAAGTGTGCTGAACATGATTGGTAATAAGTAAAGTATCAAGATAAAACTACAAATTCTCAGCAAAAAATACTCAGCAAAAAATACACATAAGGTCACTGAACCAAGGTGCTCAAAAGTATTAGAATAGCTGCGTCGTGCTAGTGTGGAAGGGAACCTGACACAGCCTACCTATTAAGGCTCCTAAGTTTAAGAACACTACTTAAAGAACAGTTCTCGTTCAGACCTGGTGAACTGTATGCGTTGAGTCTAATTTGCCAAAACAGCTCTCGCTCTTCTAACTTAAGTGGGAGAGGAGCACCCCTGAAGTCCTGTGTGATCTGGTCAATAATCAAAAATTTAAACATATGATTGGGATAAACTGAAATGTGTTTTGCTAGTGCATTATCAAGTTTCTGCTTCCTGATTGCATAAGTATGTTCATAAATGCAGTCACGTAGGGCTGTTCTGTTTTGCCCACGTAGAAAGCTGTACAGGTTTGGCACATAGCTAAGTAGATCACCATTCTTGAGTTACAGTTTGCTCTTAGGTTCAACTTGTATTCGTAATCGTGAACTTTAAATCTATTGGATTCCAAGATGTATTGACAAAAATTACACGCCTGGCATTTAAACATGCCAGCTGTCATTGTTTTTTTGATATTATGTCGTTCAAGGAGGGCTTTGAGGTTTTTTGCCTTTCTATAAACAACCAATGGGTGATTACCAAGTTTATGGTGTACTGTGTTGTCCTTTTTGAGTAAGTCCCAATTTTTACGTAGTGCCTGAACACAGTCAGTACTATTGAGACTGTATGTTGTTATGAATGTGATACCAAAACATTCAGAAGGATGCCTACTTGTGTGGACATTTACTAAGTCTGTGTTCGAGGGTTCAGTGTCATTCATAAGAACCAACTCTCTATTCAAGATTGGTTTATAAAAATGACACTGACGCTTAGACGACACTTCTTCTATAATAGTGTCTAACATTTCATGTGGGTAACCCCGGTGTAAAAACATATTCCTTAGGTGTCCACATTCATTGGCAAAATCACTATCCAATGTGATAATGCGGGCTGCCCTCACTATCTGACCTTTGACGATCGCCCGCTTCTGATGAAAAGGATGACAACTTGTGTAGTGCAGGAATGAGTTGGAGTACGTTACTTTCCTATATATATTCAGGAATGAGTTGGAGTACGTTACTTTCCTATATATATTCAGGAATGAGTTGGAGTACGTTACTTTCCTATATATATTCAGGAATGAGTTGGAGTACGTTACTGTCCTATATATATTCAGGAATGAGTTGGAGTACGTTACTTTCCTATATATATTCAGGAATGAGTTGGAGTACGTTACTTTCCTATATATATTCAGGAATGAGTTGGAGTACGTTACTTTCCTATATATATTCAGGAATGAGTTGGAGTACGTTACTTTCCTATATATATTCAGGAATGAGTTGGAGTACGTTACTTTCCTATATATATTCAGGAATGAGTTGGAGTACGTTACTGTCCTATATATATATTCAGGAATGAGTTGGAGTACGTTACTTTCCTATATATATTCAGGAATGAGTTGGAGTACGTTACTTTCCTATATATATTCAGGAATGAGTTGGAGTACGTTACTTTCCTATATATATTCAGGAATGAGTTGGAGCACGTTACTTTCCTATATATATTCAGGAATGAGTTGGAGTGCGTTACTTTCCTATATATATTCAGGAATGAGTTGGAGTGCGTTACTTTCCTATATATATTCAGGAATGAGTTGGAGTGCGTTACTTTCCTATATATATTCAGGAATGAGTTGGAGCACGTTACTTTCCTATATATATTCAGGAATGAGTTGGAGTGCGTTACTTTCCTATATATATTCAGGAATGAGTTGGAGTACGTTACTTTCCTATATATATTCAGGAATGAGTTGGAGTACGTTACTTTCCTATATATATTCAGGAATGAGTTGAGTACGTTACTTTCCTATATATATTCAGGAATGAGTTGGAGCACGTTACTTTCCTATATATATTCAGGAATGAGTTGGAGCACGTTACTTTCCTATATATATTCAGGAATGAGTTGGAGCACGTTACTTTCCTATATATATTCAGGAATGAGTTGGAGTACGTTACTTTCCTATATATATTCAGGAATGAGTTGGAGTACGTTACTTTCCTATATATATTCAGGAATGAGTTGGAGTACGTTACTTTCCTATATATATTCAGGAATGAGTTGGAGTACGTTACTTTCCTATATATATTCAGGAATGAGTTGGAGTACGTTACTTTCCTATATATATTCAGGAATGAGTTGGAGTACGTTACTTTCCTATATATATTCAGGAATGAGTTGGAGTACGTTACTTTCCTATGTATATTCAGGAATGAGTTGGAGTACGTTACTTTCCTATATATATTAGCTGTATATTTGTGAAAGCTAGTGTCTTTAGAAAGTAAAATATCCAAGTACGGGATGGCTTCAGTATGGAAACTAGCAGTGAATTTCAAAAACTGTGTAGTTGAATTAAAATAGTCCACTAACGCTTTGTTTCTATTCTTAACCAATGTTTTCATATTATGTCTAATTTGGTATAATTATTTAAACTGTATTTGTTTTTTGTGTTATTGTAAACATTGTTAAATTATTGTTCTTAAAATGTTTTGTAATATTGTGCAGCTTTTCTTCTCGGGCCTATGCTGAAATTAGGCTCCTACCCAGTTGGACTTTCCCAGAAATCAAATGTCAATAAATAAATAAACAAAACAAACAAATGCAACCTATGGCAAGCAGAAAACAAAGAATGAGTCAAACAAGACCATATCAATACTATCTGCAAATAAAGAGCACCCAGACCATGTAGGGCAAAATAACCCGAGTAAGAACTTTATCACTGATGTATCATCTCTACAGTTCTAGAATACTGTGATAGTGCCTAAGAACCCCAGCAAATTGCCAGACTGCAGAGTATACATAAGCTTCAAGCAATCAAGTTAAGACTACAGCAGCCCTAGGTGCAGAGTGCTGCTGCATTCCATGCAGGAGAACACTAGGAGATATACAGCTGAAGGGATATCTGAGGTTGGAATAAGATGCTGGAAGAGGATGGTGTTCATAAGATGGGAAGAGTAAGATCTGCCAGCAGTTGAAATTTGGTCCTTTATTGTCAGCGTGTCATTAATGATCACCCCCTCCCCAATCTCTGACATTTGTCATGAAATGTAATTTGTCTCCAATAAAGTGGTACTAGATACAGAACTGGAAATAAGGCGTTCCTAATCAGGGAGTGTATCACGATAGTAACCATCTTGAAGGTGTTGAGTTTCAGATGATTATCAACCATCCAAGAGTGGATGCATTATAAGTCACTGGCTGAATAGTTACTCCTGAGGGAAGGAGAGACACAGCTACATGTCATCAGCATAGCAAGAATACTGCAGACCTCAATGTCTGCTAATGGTATCCCAGTATGGACCCTGTAACAGGTTTGAACCCTGGTCCTAGATAGTGATACCAAATGTTTTCTTTTCTTTTTATCTGTAGAAGCTAATTTTATAGCTGGCTAATTACTTCATTTAGGTAAAAGTAAACTCTTATTATCATGTTGTTAATTGTATCTTATGCCTTTTAAAACTATATGTAGACATACAGAGAAATATAACTGAAATCCACTATAATTTTTTAAATTTGTCAGTTTGTCACATTTGCAAACAGATTTAACTAATCTTAGCTGGGCTCAAGCCTGTATTGTAAAGACTATGCATGCATAACTAATAGTTGCACCCTGTCCTTGACTACAGGTAACCCTCACTGCACCATTTAAATAACGTATGCACAGTTTTAGCAATTAAAGATAATAACCCATAATTAGATGACAAGACTAAGGCCGAAACAAGGATGTCCAGTGAGGTTTAGATATGTCTGTGGTTCAGTTTACTCTCTATCAGCATTTCCTCCCTTGTTTATGCTGTCCTAGTTTTTCATCTGATTTGAGTTTGAATGTGAGCTTCCTATTAATCCGAACTCAAATTTTGAATTACTTCATAAATTCTTTCTTCTACTGTACCTCCCATAATTGCTATTAACTGACCTTTCCAAAAAAATAATGGCTTTTCGATGGTATGTTTTGCACAAAAACAGGCAAAATCTCAATGTCTGGTCCATAAGTAAATTGCATGTACTGCAGTTAGCAAGCAGATTTTGTTTTAACTGTTGAATTTAATGGTTTTCTTTGTCCTCTGCTTTGTTTGACATTGATAACGCTAAGGGCTCTAGCTCAGGCTCTGGCTGCTTAGATAAAGTTTGATTAACTTGTCTCCCTGATAGGACAGTCTTTATTAATACTGCAGTGGTACCATTCTCGCTGAAATTCTGTAGAGTTATTATTTTTAGGATCAAAGTTTACATTAGTACTCTGTTTTGGACACTATACTGTTCTAACAGCATTGCAGATGGCACCTAAGTCTGAAGATAATGGCTAGGGAATGTTTTACAGGTCATAACATTAATCTATAAACTTGAAACGTTCTCCTGTACTTTGTACCTTTGGTCTCCAGAGACTCTGTTGATGCTTTTTGCATTGGTCAAAAATATCATATACTGAAATGGCTAAGGACATCAACAGAGGCATTTCAAGTTTGGGGGGGGTGCTTTGGACATCATAATGATTTGGTTATTTTAAAGACAGAGCACCATCCTGAGGTAAAACATCAGATGGACAGCTTCCTACCCTAACTGTTTAACAAACAATTCAGGTACTGAGGACCTGGACTCCACTGTCTCCCTTAGAGGCCTTTTATTCTGAGTCCAGGTCTGTCTGCAACAAACAAGGTATCATTTCTGACTTATTACTTAATTTTGAACTGGCACTTATCACATAGACCTGAATGAGTGAAAATGTCCATCCATATCTTATGGCATCAGTGCTTCCAGTGTTTTCTATGATATAGAGCCTTAGGGTTGGCAGGATCTGGGTCAGGCCAGTGCTATGTTGTCACTTACCATTATGACTGCCTGAGGTTAAGAATGGAGCTACCAACCCTTTTGAGTATGCAATGAACACAAGAACAAGTTGTGGGCCCCTATTTGTATACCATCTTCCAGGTAGTGTTAGGAAATTCCTTCAGGAGGTTGCAGACTTTCTTGTCATTTCAGTGCTGGATTCACTTTAATGATTTGTGTTGGACAACTTCAACCTATGTGCTCAGTGGCGTAACTACCAGAGGCGAAGTGAGGCAATTGCCTCAGGGCACCAAGTGGCAGGGGGCACTTTGGGCAGGGGCCGGGCATTTAATTAAAAAAAATAGTTTTTTTTTTTTTTTTTTTTTTTTTTAAGCGCGTTCATCTTTAAGTAGTGTAGTCATGGGCCGCGGGTGTACTGAAATCATTGCGTGCAGTGCAGCACATCAAGTTTGCGAGCGGGAACCAAAATGGACGGTTGAGGACTATTTGCGGTTCGGTTAAGTCGACGAGGACTACTCAACTCACGTAACTTGCGAGCCCGTCCGGGAACTGAAAAATGGACGGATGGACAGACAGGAATCAGGTGAGAGGTGTGTGTGTGGGATCCGGATTTCAGACTTAGAGTGAGAGGTATGTGTGTGTGTGGCCTGGGGAGTTCACACTCTCTTTGGGGCAAATGGTATGGACAGACATAGCTGTTAAACATTGAAATGGTGTTGTAGTTAAATATAATTATAAGCTTCACACTTGCAGCACACAAATCAAAATTTCTTTCCACAGCTTATGTTTCCATGCTTTGTCAGTAAGTCATTTAAATGCTCCATTTTCTCTTGTGTTCCTAGTCACTCCTGAGTACAGCCAATTGAGAATAGTTGTCATTACCTTGTTAGGAGAGACTTGTACTGTATGTAAATGAATACATGTATTAGTTTAGTAGTGGAAGCAAAGTGAAATAAATAATTTATTGCTATAATAGCAGTTTGGCCTCTCTCATAACCTTATGAGTAGCATAAGCCACAAAGTCAGTTGTTTGAGGTCAAGCAGTTCGAAAACTAACAAACCGTAAAACCATATCACGTTTTCTGTTCTGTAGTCCATTTATATAAAAGTGAAATAAGCTTTTTGTTTTATTTATTTGCATAAGTTCTGCTCCGATTTTAGTGCTCTCCAAGATAACACCATTTAGTGTACAACCTACTGTGTGCATAAGCATCTGGTACATACATTTTTCCACCATGGAACATATGTTAGAAAAGTGAATAAAATGCAGCTTTTTGTTGTTGTTACTGATGCATCAGGGTCAGTATATGTCTTTAAATGAAACAGCCATTGTGTTGCTCTTATGGATAAACTTGCTTAGTGTGACCTTCTATCAGTTTTATCTCTTTGGCTGTATAGCCACTAGTAATTTTTTACATTGCCAGTTGAAGTTTATGTGCCGTTTTCCATTAGCATGCACTTAAATCACTGTATAACTAGCTTAGAGACGTGTGCTGTGCAAGTGCAGACTGTGGGATAAGTCCCACAACTGCTTTACTATAGCTTGCAGTCAGTTTTCCATAATGTGTTCCTTTAGTCAGTTTTGCTTATATCTGTTCCTCCAAAAAAAAATGATTACCTGTTTACAATTGCCAAAAAATATGTGGATTTAATCAATGTAACTTTGTTCAGAATGGAAATAATCAACCACAGATGGAAACATATCTGTCAGTTGCATAGACTGGATGTTCTGGCTGCAGATGGTAGAACTTTGGGGGCTAAAGAAGTGACTTATTGCCAAGGCTGAGCAATGCCACAGGTAGAATATCTAAAGATGCAGGTGTGGGATGTGCTGGGAACAGACCAAGAAGATAGAGCAAGGTGAAAGAATTTAAGAATAGCTGGGGTCCCCAAAACATTATAAGGAAAGGACTATAAAACTTTCATACCAAAACAACTGGCAAAGTGAGCAAGTATGCCAGAGCAAGGGATACTACTGCAGAGAACCCATAGAATGGAGGGCTTGCATCCCCAAAAGTAGACTTTTATTTGTGTTTTGGTATCAGGTTTAATTTTACAGTGTTTTGTACTGAAATCGTAATAGGTTCAGTTACTTAGTTTTAATGTGTTGTCATTTAGGAGAAAAAAAGAAAGAAATATTGACTTTCATGATTTTAAAATGTCCCTAACTCATAATGTTTGACTAGGTAGTAAGTTTAAGGCTTTTACATGGACTGGCCACCCAGCGTTGAGAACTTTGGCTCTAGATGATTGCCACTGTTGAACTGACACCCTGACCCCATGTACAAAAATGGGAAAAATGATTTGTGGACAGATGGATCCACAGTAGCAGTTATCCTGAATGAAGGACATTTGGTAGGACTTTGGCAGAAACCAGCCTTCAGTCAACAAGTACCTTGGAACTCTAAGGTTCTAAGTGCCCAGTCCTACTGTTTATTCTTAACTTTTTAAAAGTAACCAATGTTAATTTATTTTTCTGCATTGATGTAAAGTATATAAAGTGATTTTGATAATATTTTATTATATACAAATATGCTCAGTTAATTAGTCATATTTGCATATTAAAGTGGATGATGTTAGTGTTATGTTATTGCACATTATACAATGACTCCCCATCAATATTCCAAAACAGTCAGCGTGCCTATTGTAAATCAGACTTATACTAATGGAAAAAGGTCCGGTCGCCCGGACTATTTCCATTAGTGTAAGTCCTTTTTTTAGACAGCAATGGAGAATGAAAGAGCTCCGTTGCTGTAATTTCGCAATGTTAAACGGATTTAACATAGCGAGACAGCTTTAAAAAAAGCAACGGAGAAAGGAAGATCTCCATTGCTTTTTTTAAAGCTATCTCGCTATGTTAAACTCTTTTAGCATAGCGAGACACTTTTAAAAAGCAATGGAGATCTTCCTTTCTCCGTTGCTTCCATACATAACTCTGATGTACTGTGTAAGCATATGCATGTGCAGTACATTAGAACTGCCGCAGAATCGGACAGCTGCGGAAGGGCAGCACGGAGGCATTATACAATTCCATTATTTAAGAAAAGTAAGTATTTTTTTTCTTAAATAATGTCATTGTATAATAGCAATAATCCACTTCTGGATGTGGGTAAGGCTGGATTTACCCACGGTTGTCTTTGTTTGGCCATAAGGGCTTCGCCCACGTGACCAAACCACACCAACCACGGGTAAATCCAGTATTATCCACACCCAGGCATGGGTTATTGCTTAATTATAATACAGGACGTTATTTATAAATAAAACATCACATGTTTTGCTGTTTTTTTTTTTTTCTTGTTTTTTTCTGTCAGATAATGTTTGTGGTTGCTCACAACACATTGCTGTCATTTCTTCAATTTTATTTATTCTTATTTGTATGCATTTAAAACTGTTCTTTAAAATTATTCCCTAGGTCCCTCTGTAAATAGGCTCTGTCTCATAAGGCTAACCTTGTCAACGTATATATATATATATATATATATATATATATATATATATATATATATATATATATATATATATATATGGTTCCCTATCAGAAGCCTGAAACACTATAAGCTTGAAAATCAAAATCCTGAAACCAAAAGCCTGAAAACTCAAAATCCTGAAAACTCAAAATCCTGAAAACTCAAAATCCTGAAAACTCAAAATCCTGAAAACTCAAAATCCTGAAACTCAAAATCCTGAAAACACAAATAATGCTAATATGCCAATACAAAGACACTAATATCTACCAACTGACCTTGACCCTAACCCTAACCCTAAGGTCCGTCACCATCGCACACTCACCTGACCCGCGCCCTAACCCTAACTCACTTAAACCGCCCCTAACCCTAATTTTTGTCACTATTGCATACATGCCTAACCTGCGCCCTAACCCTAACTCACTTAAACCGCCCCTAACCCTAACATAAAACCAACCGCACACTTACCTGAACCCAACGCATGACCTAACACCACAGGGCTAACAATAGCAAAGCCACAATGACGTCAGTATGTCTATTTTGTGTTTCCAGGATTTTGAGTTTCAGGATTTTGGGTTTTCAGGATTTTGAGTTTTCAGGCTTTTGGTTTCAGGATTTTGATTTTCAAGCTTATAGTGTTTCAGGCTTCTGATAGGGAACCATATATATATATATATATATATATATATATATATATATATATATATATATATACACATATATACAAACACTCTGATTGTGGTTACCCTTGGTTAACTTATTTGAAAAAATTCACACATAAATATATTTGTAAGTATAATATAAATAAAAATATTTTAATAAATGTATCAGTGATGGTTAGATTCAAGTAATCACAAAAATCAGGTATTTACAGAGAAAGGCATAAATTTGATTATGCAATCCATAATATTCTGTCAGATCAACACTAACTAGTTAAATTAATATTCCTAAAATCCTCTCTAAATAATTACTTTCACTACCTTGAAGCCAAAAGGCTATTTCTAGGTCATTTATATGGGATGTAATCCCTCTTGAGCTCAGAGTTTTTTCCTGTATTCTGCTGACTCAACTAATTGCTTTCAAGGCTGATAACATTTTAAAGAATCCTTGAGCTGCAGAATTCCAGAATACAGGAAGGAAGAAGGGAGGGGGATCATTGATAGTTTTGCTGATAAAAGTCCGCAAGAAGTCATTCTAGAAGTAGGATTGAACAATGGAGGTACAATTCACATTCTGTTATCTGTATAATGTACTGTTTTATAATTGTTTTTTTTTTACTTTTTGCTGAAATAGCACGTCTCCGGATTTCAGTGTTTTATGCCAGTGTCATAGGTCAAGCGAACATTACTATATGTGATTTCTTTGGCTTCGGTCATCTCAATGGCTTGGGTTCCTGGGGGGGGGGGGGGTTGGGGCGCCTAGGAAAAGTTTGCCTCAGGGTGCTTCTAATGTAGTTACGCCACTGTATGTGCTGACAAAGAATCTGTGTGTCTTTTTAAAAAGTTCCTCTGCATTATAAGGGGGTTTTAGCTTCTGTGTGGCTATAACTTCTGTTACCTTTAGACTGAGCCACACTCTTGACTTTACTCTTCAATCTGGTGTTTCAATATCTGATATGATGGTGGAATCTGTGCCTTGATCATATCACCATCTCATTGGGTTTTCAATGCATTTACCCTGGTTTCAGTTCTCCATCTTGAAATGGTAGAATGAAGTTACTTAAATGCTGTAACATTTCATTAATTTGCTCCTGCCTTCCAGTAGTTACTCTCACTGCCCAGTACTGGTGGAACCAATGGCCTATAATAATACTATAAGGTAATTTCTGGATATGCTCAGTCCATCTTAGGTTTCCCTGTCCATCAACTTACCTATGAGCCCTCATTTGATTGCTAGTTTCATGGTATGAGCAAGATGATGGAAAAGCTTGACCACAAAATAGAGGTGTTCGGCACTCCTTGATGACAGGTTAGACCTAACGAGCATTATTATGCTTAGCAAGCTGACATTCCTTTCTAGGCATGCCCAATGAATAGACTGAAGTAAAACAACCTTGGTAATGGATAAATTCCGGTATCAAGTAGAAATAAGAGATTCCAAACAAAAACAGGATACCAGAACACACAGCCTCAGGGTAAAAAGATAATTTAATGCATGAGAGTAAGCGCTTTCACGATCAAGTTGCTTCATCAGACTAACTCCTTCTATGTATTTCAGATTAAAATACTAATCAACAGCCTGTCAAATCAAAGCAGTTTATAAAACCCAATGAAAACTTACATTCAGTTAACATTAATATCAAAACGTTCCAGAATGCAAAAATACAAAGTGCATTTATAAATAATAAAACAATGCATAGAAAACATGTGGGAAAAAATTAGAATACCAATAAAAAGCCCTAAATGCCTACTTAATGTTTCAGTTTACGTGCTCGAAAAAAAGGTTTCATAGTTATGGCATCATTGATGCCTGGTGGTTTATAGACTTCAAACTGAAGAATCCATTTCTGCTCTATAGCTTCAGCCCTATTCTTTAAATCCCCACCCTAACATTTTCTGTCACTAATCAAGTACAGAAAAAACATGTTGAGGCCCAGTGATCTTAGTATGTTTCGCCAGGGCATTTAGTCTCCTTCCCATTCCTAATAGCTCTAACTTGTTCAAGGATACGCTCCTTAAAGGAACGATTCGTTTTCCCAATATAAAAAACATTACAAATCATAAAACAGAGTCTATATCAGAATAGTCTATATAATATAAAAATATATTATATAATATAAATATAAAAAAATTCTGTAGCCCAAAACATACAAGAGACAGATGCATCACATTGTTTTTCTTTTTGTGTAACAGATATTCTAACTGCCAATATTAGGCGTGGGGATTTAGTGAATAGACTAGACAATAGGGAGTATCAGTGGATCACTCGCTTACATGCCGAGAAGTACCCTGGTTTGAATAAACAGGTTACCGTTAAACCCATTTTGAAAAAGAAGCAACAACAAATCAAATAAGTGAGGAATGAGTCCTCCCATACTCTGTAAATTCTTCTATATACATTTTATATACCTGATATGGTGTATCATATATTATACATTAGAATGGATGTTTATCTGCATTTATATGAACTTTTTTAGTTCAGTTTTGTATGTATATGACTTCACATAATGTTCAATATTATAATATGCTTGCCACTAGTTCTATACCATTGAAGGTTTAGAATTCACTTATTGTATTACAATCAAATGTTTATTTTCATATATGGATGCATATATATATATATATATATATATATATATATATATATATATATATATATATATTTACATATATTTTTTAATGTATATTTCTGTGGGCTATCTATGAAGAATATATGTAAGTGAATAAAGTGAATATGCTTATGTTAAGCCCATTTAGTAATAATTCTAAAGTCACTGAATGTATAGAATGCCATATATTTCTTTAAGATCTTTCAGTGCAAAATCTGATTAATTGCTGTTTTTAATGGCTTGATTAAGCCTAATTTATGGTAGGTAGGCTGCGTCATGTGTTTATTGTTTTTTTTTTTAACTATAAAGTATGTGTTATCTGGATGAGAATTTTATTAACACTGAAGAAGGACTTTTGTCTGAAAGCTTTGTTTTTATTAAAAGTATACTGGTACAACACTGTGGAACTTTCTTCTGTTTTAGAGTTTTATGTTTTTTGCTGTTGGTTTCACTTTATCATTGGTTCACTTTGTGATTTCTTCCCTTATTTTCTTTGCCAATGGTTATAAATACAATGCAAATAACAAAGGGGAAAGAGGACATCCCTGCTTGGTTCTTCTGTTCAAACAGAACTTATCAGAGAGGACCCCGCCCAACTTTTAAGTTTCACCTTTGATCCTTCCTATATCATCTTAATTAATTTTATTATTGTGTCAGAGAATGCAAATATTTCCATTGCACTGGTCATAAAATTCCAGCTTGCTCTGTTGAATGCTTTGTCTGCACCAAGACCAAACCTGATTTTTTTTTACTTTTATTTTAATGTAGGCAAAGGGGCCCTACCAATGACCTAGGTGGCTGAGGTTTGATTAGCACCCCAGTACTCGAGGAGCCAAAAGAAAAGAGAGGAATGAAGGGGGCTGTACTTGCCCTCTCTCTGAGGACTACATGCATGAGAGTAGTGAAGGCACTGTGCTGCCTGTATTACTGAAGAACACAGTGGTGGACACACCAGGCCATAAGAGGCACAGCCACAGTAGAACTGAAATGCTACTGCACAGGCAGAAGCAGAGTGTGGCCACATAGGTACCCTATTTCTTGCCCAATGAGGATGTAGCCTCAGGATAGGCACAGCAAACTGTTGGTGGAGACATTTGCCAAATAAGCCAGCTGCCTGAGAGCAAGCCTAACACCAGCAAAAGGAGACATAGAGATAAAGTTCTGCATAACCGCTGTATGATGTTCCTTCCCCAGTGCCTAACCTCTGTATGATGTTCCCTTCCCAGTGCCTAACCTCTGTATGATGTTCCTTCCCCAGTGCCTAACCTCTGTATGATGTTCCCTTCCCAGTGCCTAACCTCTGTATGATGTTCCCTTCCCAGTGCCTAACCTCTGTATGATGTTCCTTCCCCAGTGCCTAACCTCTGTATGATGTTCCCTTCCCAGTGCCTAACCTCTGTATGATGTTCCCTCCCCAGTGCCTAACCTCTGTATGATGTTCCCTCCCCAGTGCCTAACCTCTGTATGATGTTCCTTCCCAGTGCCTAACCGCTGTATGATGTTCCTTCCCTAGTGTCTAACCTCTGTATGATGTTCCTTCCCCAGTGCCTAACCTCTGTATGATGTTCCTTCCCAGTGTCTAACCTCTGTATGATGTTCCCTCCCCAGTGCCTAACCACTGTATGATGTTCCCTCCCCAGTGCCTAACCTCTGTATGATGTTCCCTCCCCAGTGCCTAACCTCTGTATGATGTTCCCTCCCCAGTGCCTAACAGATGTATGATGTTCCTTCCCTAGTGCCTAACCTCTGTATGATGTTCCTTCCCCAGTGCCTAACCTCTGTATGATGTTCCCTCCCCAGTGCCTAACCTCTGTATGATGTTCCCTCCCCAGTGCCTAACCTCTGTATGATGTTCCTTCCCTAGTGCCTAACCTCTGTATGATGTTCCTTCCCTAGTGCCTAACCTCTGTATGATGTTCCTTCCCTAGTGCCTAACCTCTGTATGATGTTCCTTCCCAGTGCCTAACCGCTGTATGATGTTCCTTCCCTAGCGCCTAACCTCTGTATGATGTTCCTTCCCCAGTGCCTAACCTCTGTATGATGTTCCCTTCCCAGTGCCTAACCTCTGTATGATGTTCCCTCCCCAGTGCCTAACCTCTGTATGATGTTCCTTCCCCAGTGCCTAACCTCTGTATGATGCTCCTTCCCCAGTGCCTAACCTCTGTATGATGTTCCTTTCCCAGTGCCTGACCTCGGTATGATGTTCCTTCCCCAGTGCCTAACCTCTGTATGATGTTCCTTCCCAGTGCCTAACCTCTGTATGATGTTCCCTCCCTAGTGCCTAACCGCTGTATGATGTTCCTTCCCAGTGCCTAACCGCTGTATGATGTTCCTTCCCCAGTGCCTAACCTCTGTATGATGTTCCCTCCCCAGTGCCTAACCTCTGTATGATGTTCCTTCCCCAGTGCCTAACCTCTGTATGATGTTCCTTCCCCAGTGCCTAACCTCTGTATGATGTTCCCTCCCCAGTGCCTAACCGCTGTATGATGTTCCTTCCCAGTGCCTAACCTCTGTATGATGTTCCTTCCCTAGTGCCTAACCTCTGTATGATGTTCCTTCCCCAGTGCCTAACCTCGGTATGATGTTCCTTCCCCAGTGCCTAACTGCTGTATGATGTTCCTTCCCTAGTGCCTAACCTCTGTATGATGTTCCCTCCCCAGTGCCTAACCTTTGTATGATGTTCCTTCCCCAGTGCCTAACCTCGGTATAATGTTCCCTCCCCAGTGCCTAACTGCTGTATGATGTTCCTTCCCCAGTGCCTAACCGCTGTATGATGTTCCTTCCCCAGTGTCTAACCTCGGTATGATGTTCCCTTCCCAGTGCCTAACCTCTGTATGATGTTCCTTCCCCAGTGCCTAACCTCTGTATGATGTTCCCTTCCCAGTGCCTAACCTATGTATGATGTTCCCTCCCCAGTGCCTAACCTCTGTATGATGTTCCTTCCCCAGTGCCTAACCTCTGTATGATGCTCCTTCCCCAGTGCCTAACCTCTGTATGATGTTCCTTCCCCAGTGCCTGACCTCGGTATGATGTTCCTTCCCCAGTGCCTAACCTCTGTATGATGTTCCTTCCGAGTGCCTAACCTCTGTATGATGTTCCCTCCCCAGTGCCTAACCGCTGTATGATGTTCCTTCCCAGTGCCTAACTGCTGTATGATGTTCCTTCCCCAGTGCCTAACCTCTGTATGATGTTCCCTCCCCTGTGCCTAACCTCTGTATGATGTTCCTTCCCCAGTGCCTAACCTCGGTATGATGTTCCTTCCCCAGTGCCTAACTGCTGTATGATGTTCCTTCCCTAGTGCCTAACTGATGTATGATGTTCCTTCCCCAGTGCCTAACCTCTGTATGATGTTCCTTCCCCAGTGCCTAACCTCTGTATGATGTTCCTTCCCCAGTGCCTAACCTCAGTATAATGTTCCCTCCCCAGTGCCTAACCTCGGTATGATGTTCCCTTCCCAGTGCCTAACCTCTGTATGGTGTTCCTTCCCCAGTGCCTAACCTCTGTATGATGTTCCTTCCCCAGTGCCTAACTGCTGTATGATGTTCCTTCCCCAGTGCCTAACTGCTGTATAATGTTCCCTCCCCAGTGCCTAACCTCGGTATGATGTTCCTTCCCCAGTGCCTAACTGCTGTATGATGTTCCTTCCCCAGTGTGTAACTGCTGTATGATGTTCCTTCCCCAGTGCCTAACCACTGTATGATGTTCCTTCCCCAGTGCCTAACCTCTGTATGATGTTCCCTCCCCAGTGCCTAACTGATGTATGATGTTCCTTTCCTAGTGCCTAACTGATGCATGATGTTCCTTCCCTAGTGCCTAACCTCTGTATGATGTTCCCTCCCCAGTGCCTAACCTCTGTATGATGTTCCTTTCCTAGTGCCTAACTGATGCATGATGTTCCTTCCCTAGTGCCTAACCTCTGTATGATGTTCCTTCCCCAGTGCCTAACCTCGGTATAATGTTCCCTCCCCAGTGCCTAACCGCTGTATGATGTTCCCTCCCCAGTGCCTAACCTCGGTATGATGTTCCTTCCCCAGTGCCTAACTGCTGTATGATGTTCCTTCCCCAGTGTGTAACCGCTGTATGATGTTCCTTCCCCAGTGCCTAACCTCTGTATGATGTTCCCTCCCCAGTGCCTAACTGCTGTATGATGTTCCTTCCCTAGTGCCTAACTGCTGTATGATGTTCCTTCCCCAGTGTGTAACTGCTGTATGATGTTCCTTCCCCAGTGCCTAACCGCTGTATGATGTTCCTTCCCCAGTGCCTAACCTCTGTATGATGTTCCCTCCCCAGTGCCTAACTGCTGTATGATGTTCCTTCCCTAGTGCCTAACTGATGTATGATGTTCCTTCCCCAGTGTGTAACCTCTGTATGATGTTCCTTCCCCAGTGCCTAACCTCGGTATGATGTTCCTTCCTTAGTGCCTAACTGATGTATGATGTTCCTTCCCTAGTGCCTAACCGCTGTATGATGTTCCTTCCCCAGTGCCTAACTGATGTATGATGTTCCTTCCCCAGTGTGTAACCTCTGTATGATGTTCCTTCCCCAGTGTCTCACTGCTGTATGATGTTCCTTCCCCAGTGTGTAACCTCTGTATGATGTTCCTTCCCCAGTGTGTAACCTCGGTATGATGTTCCTTCCCCAGTGTCTAACTGCTGTATGATGTTCCTTCCCTAGTGCCTAACTGATGTATGATGTTCCTTCCCCAGTGTGTAACCTCTGTATGATGTTCCTTCCCCAGTGTGTAACCTCTGTATGATGTTCCCTCCCCAGTGCCTAACTGCTCTATGATGTTCCTTCCCTAGTGCCTAACCGCTGTATGATGTTCCTTCCCCAGTGCCTAACCTCTGTATGATGTTCCCTCCCCAGTGCCTAACTGCTGTATGATGTTCCTTCCCCAGTGCCTAACCTCTGTATGATGTTCCCTCCCCAGTGCCTAACCTTTGTATGATGTTCCTTCCCCAGTGTGTAACCTCTGTATGATGTTCCTTCCCCAGTGTGTAACCTCTGTATGATGTTCCTTCCCCAGTGTGTAACCTCTGTATGATGTTCCTTCCCCAGTGTCTCACTGCTGTATGATGTTCCTTCCCCAGTGTCTAACCACTGTATGATGTTCCCTCTCCAGTTAACCTACCCCTTGCCCTTAATGGCCAAAAGAAAACAAATGAGCCAGTTATGTGACTATGTTGATTGTCTACAGGGGTGGCCTGATTTAGGAATGGAAGTTATTCCTCTTGGGGTATTGCAAGTGCCTAAACTCTTGCAAAAAATTTATATTAAGAGATACTATATAGTTTCCTTTGGTAAATCCATTATCATGGCCACATACCATATAGATAAAAGTTCCATTTTTATATGACCTAGTCATCAGAGATTTGTGTATAAATGTTGATAATAAGCTCTTATTTTATCATATGTCCATCATGGTTAGAAAATCATTTCACCATGCACAATTTATCCTTTGTGATAGTGCTTCAAAGTTCAGAGAAGTTACAATCATACTTTATTCTTTCTATAATAGGCCCACCATTGAATACAATGTCTCTTTCTACATGTGCTTCACTGAGGCCTCAGTGTTTTCTCACCAAAGTACCCTTAGCTTCATTGATAGACAATTCCTCGCCTTCTGCTCAGTCTTGTACATACAGGCCCCTAAAGCCTGATCAGTGTTTAGACTTCTGTGCTTTGAAAGGCCCCACCCTTTGAAGTCCTTTACCTAAATAGAAAGCTTCTGGTCCTCTGCTATCCAACACCATCTTTGTAATGCTCATCTCTGGGGTTGTTAGAGTTTTCAAAAAAGAAACCTGAAAGCTGTGGTGTGTATGTTTTTTGTCATTTGCTCCACAATGGTTGGAAGTCTCCAAAACTGGCTAGTTACATTAGGTCAATTTTTTAATGAATCTTGTTTATAACTATGTATTCCATAATTTTCACGTTAGTTTATATTTTGCAGCTATTACTATGCAGCTATGGTGTTCTTGTTTTTATATTATAAAGGTGCCTAGTTTCTAAACATTTAATAAATTCATATTTAAATTTTAACCTCTTTGGCTAGTTCTAAACATCCTGCCAACTACGCCAGTTTCAGGTAAAATGATGGAAGTTTAACAAACAGTCACAAAAAGAATAAAACAACTATAACCTTATGGTACCGTTTACATACTATTCAAACTACAATACTCTTTTCTTGGTGACTCATGCATACAATTAAAGCTTGATAGAGAAATGGCTTGTTGCAAAAAGGGGAATAACAAGATATTTAATCTGCAGATTCAAAGTCTGCCTTATAATTTGGTCATTTATGTTCACTCAAGCAATCATAAACTACAATTAAATCATGGTAACTTAGCCCACATTGGTTTGCTGAAAACAAAATGTTTATAGTTGCTTTTTCTGTATCAGAAGTTTGTCCAGATTCTGTTGGAATTCAATAGAATCTAAAACCTCTTATTGTGTAAAAAAATAGTCAAATTTCAGTCCTAGAAAACAGTAAAATCTACAGTCTCATGCACTGTACAAAAATAGATTGGATGTCATTCCTTACACACGGGTTGCTAGAATTTGTATAGTCACACAGGTTCACTAAAATGGCTCAAATCTTATACTGCCTGGTTCTTTTGCTGCACTTATGAAGAATAAGTGAAACTGCTATGTCTTCTGTATTTTAGTATTAATTTATACGCTATGGTTGTGAAAAAAAGCATTGCTCTGATACCTTGTAGCAGATTCATATTCAGTATTGAACATAGGTTACAAGAGGATCAGACAGGTTAAGCTGTCAGCAGCACATCTACCCTGAATGGACTATGATCTGGTAGGGAATTAGCTGGTACTGGAGTCAGCAGTGATCAGTATTCCTGACATACCGCTCAGCTGTATAGATTTTTGCAGAATGTCCAGATTTTTCCTAATATTTTTGGTCCGTTTTACATAAAATTGTAGTTTTCTGGCAAATTAGTGGCAAATCATTAAAGATTGAAGTTAGAAAATAATGACAGACATTTGCATTTCAGACTTCATACCTTTCAGAAAATTCATGCTAATGCAAAACCTGTTGTTCTATTAACTAAGTTTGTAAGAGCAATATTTAAAAACTGTCCTTATTTTGGGGGCTTTATCCCCCTTTTATTTATGGCTTTGACCAGATTTCTTGCTCTAAGAGGATGAGAGGTATGATTCCTGATCAAAGCAACTGTATTGCAACTAGTATAACTATTAATCTGAATGAGCACATTCATCCTTGGTAACAGCAGAACAAATTCTGGCATTTATTAGGACAGTTTGGCACCAAAGACTTTTCCAGGCTACTGTATCCTTCCATGTATCCCGTTATGCACTACAAATACACTCTTATGCAGATCTCTACTGTGCCATGTAAAGTGGCCAAAAACTAGATACAAGCCTATAAAGCAAGTAAAAAAAGAGGAGAAGAAAGGTGAGTGGGTGTGTTACCAAGGACATGGTCATCCAGCTCTATTGTAATGGTTTGTACAAAACCTTTGTGTTTAGTATTAAGATGCCCATTCTCAGCAACAGCAGGATAGAGTCTTAAAATAATTCTCCTGAGTGATCCAGAGTGATCTCCCTCATGGAAGTATACTCCTTATCAGGCCCAAAAGGAAGATTAAGCTCTAGGTTTGCCATCTAACGTATAGTGCCCTGCAGAAGTATTCAATGAAGACCAAGTAGCTGTTGCAAAAATATCATCCAGTGCTACACTGTGGAAAGAAGCCTCATGAGTAGCAACTGCTGTAATGAATGCAGTTGTGTAGGCATGGTTACAGTCTTGTGATGTTTATCATTGCAATGCTTTGTTAACCATTTAGCCAAAGTTGCCTTAGATACAGTATGATCAAGATTCTTGTTTAAAAAGGAAGCAATGAGTTGAGTCCTTTTTGTAGAGTATCAGGTTAAGGAATCATTAACCATAAACTGTAATCCTCAGAGCGTGCAGAATCCTGGCTGATTTCCTTGTGACAAGGGGCACTGTGTGGGGACTTTCCGAAGCCACATTAGTTGCAACCTTTAGCATGAGCCTCAGTGGAGGAAACAACCAAGATGACTGCTGGGTGGACTCAAAGGCCTGTTGCAGTCTTCTGTCACTGGCCCATATTCAGACTAGTCCTTGGTTTCCAGAAGAATACCAGTGGAGTGAATATCATCAGTGACCCAGGACTGACCACGTCCACCAGGGGATCAGCTAGGGTAGGCTGTCATGGTACCCCAAATAATACTTGGCTGCACTGGGTCTCACCACTGACCATTATTCAATATACAAGCTAATTTGGGATTGGGTATCATCTGAGTCCTTTGTTAAGCATGACTCAGGGGATAAGACTAACATTTAATACTGAGTACAAACTGATAGTAGGACAGCTGGGGCTGTAAAGTTTATATGGTCAGCTACTACATTTTTTCCCAGCAAGGGGGAAGAGGAGCTTCTGTAGAGCTGCCACCTACTTGAGGTCAGGTATTTCTGGACTGCTGATGCTCAGTACTGGGGTAAAGGAGAGGAGGGATGGAGGTAAACATTTTGTACTCCCCATAATTAATTTATATGACAAACGCCCTTGATGGAAAGAAATATGGTGACCTGTAACTGAAACTTAAATACTACTGTAGTGCTGATTTGGACACTCCTATTGCAGATTTCAACAGGATCCCCAAACCATGCATACATCAAAGGCCAAAAAGTTATCCCTGGTCCCTAAAATCTACAAAGGGAGTGACGTTGATAGATTTAGAATCTGAAGGATGATTTATCTGGAAGAAGTAAGACTATCATCATGAAAACTAGAGGGGGGATGAACTTAAAAGCACACAACATCAAAAGAAACAGTAGCAGCCCTATGCACAGCTGTCACAGAAATACAGAAAGTTCCAGGCTGACAGCTAGAGGTAAACTACAAATATAACTTTATAAATTATGTATAGTGAACAGCTATCTGATCTAACCAGTGACACAAAACATAGCTGGAAACTTCAACTTAATTAAGTAATAAGTCTATGAATATTCTGGAAGCAGAAGCACAAATATGTTAAAAAATGCGATACTTGGAAGACACAGATAAAAATCATCAATGGTACAGATGACTGAAGAAATCATACTTTTATGTGGTGACAAATATTAACATGAAATCACATCCTAAATATGTTTCTATTAAAAAATAATGCATCACCGACTAATCTGTTTTTTTTTTATTTCTGTGCCAGATAAAAGGTATAGAGTTGGACCCTAACCTCTACAGGATTGGTCAAAGTAAAATATTCTTCAGAACAGGAGTTCTCGCACACTTGGAA
>NC_056746.1:142934599-143017099 GCF_019279795.1 Protopterus annectens
AACAAGCTACCCATCTATGTCAAGCAAAGTTCCTCATTAGCACTCTTCAAGAAAAATCTTGAGTAGATAGGAAATAGGAGATACACCCTGGGGATTACTTCTGTGGCTCTGTTCGACAGGGACACAGGAAATTTCTTGGGTGGCGTAAGCCAGGGAACCTTGTTGGCTAGGCTTACTTAGGCTCTTAAGCCAATAGCCTAGTACATACCTATGCACCTATGAAAAAACATAACTGTATAAGAGGGCCAATCAGATCTTAACATTCATATTATTATCCAATAAAGTTGAAACCAATCAAGTTGGAGGACTGGTACTGTTATCCAATAAAAGCATAGCAGGCTCTTCACCAATCGATGAAGGCATTTTCATTTAATAACCAGTCAAGATTATCTCTTGACATTAGCTTCCATAATGGCCTTCAAACTCGTGTTTAATACTGCTGGTATATTTAATTATTGATTCCAGATCATTGAGGATGAACATCTAATACTTCTAAAACCTATAATCAACATTGGAAAATGATAATGAATAGTGAAAAATAGTAAAAAATAATAAAAAAATTTTCAAATGAAAACAATCAAAGAGGAAACCAATGTTTATCAACCAATGTAATAGACAAATATGAATACGGCGTTTCCATGAAGGATGACTTTTCACTTCTCCAAGCAATGTTTATACTCTACAGCACAAAACCAGCCATAGTACGTGAAACTAACACTGAGAAAAGAAAATATAACCTATAGTTTTCATTGAAATCGAGTAAAAGGCAATATTTGGCAGTCAACACTGTACATAGAATGAGAACGAACATAGAAGATACAGCGTTCTCATCTATGTATTATAGGTTGGCTTTTCTCTTTATCAATTAATATTATCTTCTACAACACAGCAAAAACCAAAGGTTATGATTCATAGGACTGGCAGTAAGAAATAAAGCTATAACCTATTTGGCCAGCTCAATCAGCAGACAAAATATAAACGATCTTATAGCAAATTTTGAGCTCTATGGAAACCATTATGCAAAAAAGGAAAATAAGTCATAAATGACAGAATAACACTTCTAACCAATAAAAATGATTGTGATCTGGGAGAAAATAAGTCATAAATGACAGAATAACACTTCTAACCAATAAAAATTATTATGATCTGATCGATTAAACAATATCTATTCAAATCTATTTAAGTAGTGTTTATAACCACTAATGGTGACTCTACTAAGAAAAAATTAAATACTTCATTGGTCCGTTATTACTTTACTGAGACCAATTAGGAAGTGTTGCACCGCCAACTGTCCAATCACAATGAACAAAGACAAACAATGTCTAAATGACGTCTGTAGGCAAAGACAACCCAAAAATGAATAAAAAATGATTATATATCAAACTTAAAGAGCAATAGTATCATAATGATCAAATAAGTGGTCAGCCTACTGTCAACTAATTCTGCTATATAAAACCATGCCAATAATAATAAACAACCAAAAAATCTATAACTATCAATATCAATATTTTGATAGTTACAGATTTATAGAGTGGGATGTGGGAGGTTTTTACTTAGTAGAGTCACCATTAGTGGTTATGTAGAACTGAGGATAGGGATCATATTTCTGGAGTGCCCACATTTGGATACATTAAAATGCGATATCCAAAATATTGTACACTTTGCATTAGGCACCAATATGGAGCTTACAAGAGATTTATAGTTTCTGGGCCCTAATATAGTTTTAACTGTAAATCACTCCAAAATCTTACCTCTAATGATGCTTGTTATAGTTGCCAAGAAGGCTGACACCAGGCATTGGAAAACTAAGAACAAACCAGATCCTAAGGAAAAGGGTCATTTATTTTCAAAGTTGATGTAGGAAGATAGGTGTTTGGCAATTAATGTCAACAGACAGGGACCTAGAATTACTTTTTGATTAATTGGACTCTACACATTCATTTTAAAGCTGACGTTTTTGCTCATGTGAAACAAAGGAGCCTGAGTACAGAGGAATTTCCATACCTATGAATGTCACCAAATATTTGTGTGAGTTTGGCTGAGCATGTCTGTGTGTGGGTGGTGGGGCAGAGGTAAGGGGTGACTTTTTTGTTCACTTTCTAAACTGAGCTTTGGTACTGTTATCTTTGTAAATAAAAGTTATGCCATTACTATAACCGGCTGTATATTTTGGCTAATTGTGGTTATTATAGCATGTTGACTATGTGATATGTCATATTAATAAAGTTGTTTGAAAATTAAAAAGCAAAGAACTAATGCTGTCACATTAGTGGGCTTTGATCAGGTCAAAACTTGAATTCCACGTGCTTTTCCGGGGGTCATTCAAAGAGAGGGAGATCAGCCTATTGGACAGAGTCCAGAAGGGGGTTACTAGAATTATATATGAGGAGGGAAAGGCAGTGAATTGTGAAAAGTTCACACAGAATCAGAAAGACAGGGAAAGATGAAGGAAACACATAGCAATCTGAATGCACAAAATACTCCATGCATCTATGTAAGTAATTCAAGTGGGCACTTAACAGCTACAAACTTGAAGGAGACAGAGACAGTGTGAAATGGACAGTCAAATGTAACTAATTGACAGACTAAACAGGTTAACTGTCTCATTCTGTTGACAGAGAAATGTACCGCAATGTTCAGGTCATACATATGTTCATGTCAATGTGTTCGTACAAGCATAAACTTATACGTAACTGCAACAATTAATGCTCTGACCTTCCAGGGCCAGTGTTGCCATTTAAAACTGCTAAATCATTATATTTAGTAATCCCATCAGTAAAATTATGTGTTGCATTTTATTTCCCAGGTAAAGCCTCTGCTTCAAGTGACAAGGCAGGAGGAAGAACTACAAGCAAAGGATGACGAACTGCTGAGGACCAAGGAGAGGCAAGAGAGGGCCGAGCTTGAACTGAAAGAACTATCAGATAAGCACATGCAGGTATGCAGTCTGTTGGTCCGTCATCCTTTTTTAGGTATGCAGTCTGTTGTTCCGTCATTCTTTTTTAGGTATGCAGTCTGTTGTTCCGTCATCCTTTTTTAGGTATGCAGTCTGTTGTTCAGTCATCCTTTTTTAGGTATGCAGTCTGTTGTTCTGTCATCCTTTTTTAGGTATGCAGTCTGTTGTTCTGTCATCCTTTTTTAGGTATGCAGTCTGTTGGTCCGTCATCCTTTTTTAGGTATGCAGTCTGTTGTTCCATCATCCTTTTTTAAGATTACAGTAAACTTATTTATAGCATTATGCAGTTAATGTAGCATAGTTTCTGACCAGTAAGAGACATCCCGGTTGTGGTATCATCAATGTCATTTACGTCTTTAAATAAAAAGAATAAACATTTTCATTCTAAATAATATATATGTCACATATTTATGTATGTTGCTTGCATTTTATCATATGACTCTGACTACCTCTATATGCTTTCATAGTAAGTACGAACTCGAAATACTTCAGTTAGAGACACATTCTGTTATGTTTCTTTGCTTATACAGATACAGTATTAGCAATAACACTTAGAACTACACTAAAACGTATAGCTGACTTTAGTTTCTATAACCGTATTGCATTTTTTTGTAGTACAATACATGGTACTCTAAAACTGCATATGTGGTAGGCACCAAACCTTACCTCCAGGATGGAATTATTTAACCTTAAGGAAGAGATTCTTTAACCTTAAGACATTACATTTCATCCCCTATTGGCTGACTACTTACTTTTTGCTTGACTACCCATAATCTTGGCACAGTTTCATTCCCAGTATAGTTTCATATTTTATAAATCTAATCATTTAGGTGGGACCCTTTTTCTTTCTGGACAGTACCACTGAACCATTGAAGCACCAACTGATAAACAAGACAGTTGACCCAAAACATGGTGCACTGTTGTGGGTGAGGATGATGCTTCTGGAGCAGGGATTCCAGTGACAGGTGAACAAGAAGGAAAAGGTGTATCACTTGTACCATTATTATGCTATGTTACCGCGGTTTGCATTTGTGCATCGTATCACTGGTACCAACATTATGCTATGTTAGCATGGGTTGCATTTGTGCATCGAGCGTCTGGTTGATGCGATGTCTCACGAGCGATCTCTTCATTCACAGTATTATGTAAGAGATTGTGTTCTGGTAGCTATCTGTCTAGATAGCCACTTTTCTTCTTAGTAGTGTCAGGTGATAATTTCCTGCCTAAGTCACCATTTTGTGCTGTCTATCTTTAGAATGTCAACTGTAGAAGTAGTCAATACTTAAAACATAGACCACACAACTTTGAATGTCCACAACATTGAACTGCAAGAAGCTGTTTGCCTGATATCACAGTACAGCAGGGAGTGGGATTTTTCCCTCTCCCCCTGTGGTGCAACCTCGGTGTCACTATATATAATCTGCAGGGGGACTGGGGGTGCTGGATGGCTTGCCCCTGCAAAAGCTATGCTTTGTAGTTTTATTTTGTGTTTCAGTGCTCCAGACAGTCGATGTTGTCAAATCAATGCTTTTAGTGTCGACCACTTCTGCAGTCAATGTTATG
The DNA here is from genome assembly GCF_019279795.1 of Protopterus annectens. NCBI lineage: Eukaryota > Metazoa > Chordata > Ceratodontiformes > Protopteridae > Protopterus > Protopterus annectens. The sequence continues at coordinate 142,939,119 of NC_056746.1, forward strand.
ATATAGATCACTATCTTGACATTTGTTTAAATTGTTCTGTACCACTCTGGAGATGTTGTGTTTTAAGGGCTCTAAACAAGATCTCCGATTCCTGTTCATAAATAGCATCACTATGGTTTGGTTTGTCCCTATATGTGCTGACATATGGCATGCAAGTAAAATATCCTCCACTTTCAAATAAAAAGGAATGCCATCTTTATACGTGAAGGTCTGGACAAGCCTCTCAGCTAATCCATTGGTAGTTAGATGATGAACACTTTTGATATCCTCAAAGACAATTCTTTTTATAAAAAGGTTGAACAGTTGTCTTCACAAAAATTTTGAACTCTTTAAAAGTAAACTGTGGTTGTTGTCAGTCATGATCTGCGCTGGTAACCCATTTCTAAAGACAATAATTATTGAAACCATAATGGTCTTCCCTAATGTGGTTTGTAGGAATGACATTTTTACCTCTGGCCATTTAGAATAAATTTCAGCTGCTGTCAAAAATTTTGCATTCATAATAGTCTGTCAAAGTCAATATGCAAGCATAGTTGGAGAGTGGCCATTCCCGGGGGGGGGGGGGGGGGGGCAGTGCTGCTGGAAATGGTATATTTTGGTTCATCTTAACATCCCAAACATCTCTGTGTTACATCTTTTATTTGCTATCAATATTGTTCACCAGATGTAAGATGGCAGCCTTTAAATATCTGACAATCTATGCCTAAGTCAACATATACCCCTTAAAATAACCCTAGGGTATCAAAACATGTCAGACACATTTGGGAAGCATGGCTATGTTTAAAAAGGCCTCCTGTGGTCGTTAGCCTAGAAATTACCTATGAACCTATAACTGAATGCAAGGATTTTCATCTTATCTGCCCTTGGTTGCTCCAGAGGCAGCCTTCCAAGTACACTAATATGTAATTTTGCAGGAAGGACATGAACTACACATAAGACTGTCTTGGGAAATTGACAAGTGGTCCTTTTTTGTTGCAATTTCTGAAGAGAATGTGTTCCCATGAGCAGACCACCCCTGTGTAGTAATGTCATTAGCCTTTGATAAAACAAATGAATTTATTGTCTCCTTCTGCATTTGTGTCACAAAGAGTAGTTTAACTATTGTTGCCGAGTAAAGTATCGATAAGGGATCCTCAAAATCAGTACTCTTATCTAGATAGGAAGTCATGAAAAGAGTCAGCGTTACCATGTTGCTTTATCCTATTACATTCCATGTCATACAGGTCATATATGAGTTACTAAAAAGAAAGCTCCATATTCCATTTGTGATGCAGTCATTGCTAGAACTTTCTTCTCTGGATGAAAAATTGAAAACAGGATTTTGTGCTCAGTCACTAGCATAAAACATTGTTCATATGAGTAGTGGTGGAATTTCTTTCTAAAACAGAATAGAGTTAGAACATGTTAATAAATATGAGCATAACTGCATTTTGCTTGAGGCAGTCAACTAGAAATGAAATCAACTTGGAGTTGCATGCCATCCTGCAGCATGTGACAACACAGAACCACTACCATAGGCTGAAGCATCACATGACAGTCTGAGGGGTAAAAATAGGCACAGTGCACGAGGACTTTGTCTAAAGTTATCAATCTCTGAACGTCTTTAAAGGTTTTCTCACAGCTTTTAGTCATTTTTCAGCTGAGTCCTGCCTGTAACAGAGCATTTAACTGGTGCAATAGTATAATGAGAATTGGCAGAAATTTCTGGTAGTTTTGAAAGTCTTAGCAGTGATACACTTAGAGGCTGTAGAGTTTGTGACAGCACTTCAGTCTTTTTCTTGTGACTTGTATAGACCATTATTATTGATATTTCAACAATATAAGACTTGGGTTGGGAGGGTGGCCTAATGGTTAAGGTGTTTGCCTTACAAACACAAGGTGCAGGATTTGAGTCTCACAAGGGATAATTGGCTAGGCTTGGAATGGCTCACAAAGGCAGTTAGCTTAGTACTAATCTATGAACCTATGAACTGTGAAAAACGTAATGCATGCATTTCTCCTTGCACTCATGTTGTACTCTCTCAGCCAGTCAAATTCCATCTGCAAGTTTTAAAGATGGTCTTCTTAATTTCCCCATCATTATAATATCATCAGGGTAGCCTCATGCTCCAAGTACATCTTGTAAAATGTGATCCAAATTCTCTGCAGCTCCAAGCATAATAAATCATCTTTTTCAGAATCAGAATCTACTTTTGGGCCTACTTCATGTTCAGCCACATTATGCACACCTGTTGTTTTGCATTTAAGTGTTTCTTTCCTAACCCTTTTGTTTCTTGCTATCATAGCTTTTTAACATTTTCACATTCTTTCTGTGTGCCCTACCCTATGGGACTTCCTACAATCTTTTTGTTTAAACCTTTAATTATTTGTATTATATGATTCTTTACCATGGTGGTAACTTTTTATCCCTTTTCCTGCCTCATTGTATTTTATTTTTTATTCCAGGATTTCTTTTGCAACTCAGGTAAATCCTTAGCAGCAATATCAGAATCTCTATACTTAAGGCTTGCTCTAAGGTTAAGTCCTTTAATGAAAGTAGTCTCTTGTTTGAGTACTTCCACAATGCATAATACTTCCGTGCCAGGCCCTCGGTGCATCACAAAGTCCTGCTATAAAATGACAAAACTGGGACAATCTCCTGTAGTTCAGCAACATACTCAAATGTGCTTTCACGTTTTATCTAATTCCATTTATAAAATGTAAATCTTTCAGCTATCATACAGAGCTTTGGGCTGAGATGGATTTCATTTGACTATGTTCTTCCTTGGCTCTGCTGGAGTTACTTCACCATACAGAAGTCTAGACATTTTAGTGGCTATTAGACTCAGTGGTGTGGCAACTTTCTTCTGATACAGTATTGAGTTAACTGTAAAATTCAGTTGTACATGTTCAGTATATGACTCCCAATTCTCATTAGTACTTTTAAATTCATTAATTTTCCGCACTCTGGCAGTTTCTACCGTTTCACACATTTACCCTTCAGTGTTGTAGAGTATCATTCATCTGTATCTTACTCTGCTGCCTGGCTTTTAATATTTCTGCTTTTTTTAACTACTATCTGTTGAAACCACACTCATCACAACTTTCTCATGTTTCTATACTTATATGACTACATAGGTAGCAATATGAACAGATGGCCAAAAGGCATTCTCTAACATTACTTTCAATAACTGGTATTAATTCTCCCATCAATGCAATGCTTTCTGTCACAACTGCGCAAGTAGAAGGCACTAAATATTGCTTGATATCATGAGAAAGAAGAAATTCTTTAACCTTAAGGGGAAAAATCAATTTAAGCTTAATGCGGTGCTCATATTTGTACACTGGAAAAGACAAGGATATATTTAAGGAGTACTGCAACATCTTGTTTAATAAATCCAGGTGCAACAAAAAAAATATCTTACAGTGGTAAAGTGTTGGACTGGAATATCAGCATATCAGAGGCAAGCAAAGATATAAGTACAATCTCTGAAATATACAAAATTCTTTTTAAGCATAAATAAAGTTGAGGAAATTCTTCATAGTGAATGATACCTGAATGATAATACAGAGTTCATAATATAAACACTAAGGAGAAAGATTTAAACAAGTTATAACACTTGTTTTTTTTTTCTTGTCAACATCACATGCACATGGAAAACTAGAGTAGGTTTCTGATTCTATAAGTAAGTAATCAGTCACACAGTAACAGTATAGGTCAGTGAATGAAACTTGCTAAAGTCAGAATCCCTAGTAGGGAAGCAAATAAATTTTGTCAAGACTTAGTGACCTGGGAGAGCTAAAAGAAGGCCAGTGTAAGATAAAAATGAGTATCTAGACCACATGAGAAACACAGAGATTTAACAATACAGAAGTAAGTAGACTGGACACTCAAGTCTGCTCAAGCCAATCACGTGTTTTAAATCTTGTTCTTCCATAGTTATTTGGGTGTTTATATACACATAATCAAGTCAATGACATGAAACAAGAATGCACTTCATTAATTTTCTGTCCCACTTGGTGGGTATTTGTTTGCATTTCTAGCTGGTGGAAGAAAAGAATCTTCTTCAAGAACAGCTCCAAGCAGAGACAGAACTGTATGCTGAGGCTGAAGAGATGAGGATACGTCTCACTGCCAAAAAACAGGAGCTAGAGGAGATCCTTCATGAACTAGAAAACCGGATAGAGGAAGAAGAGGACCGCAGTCAACAGCTACAGGTGGAGAAAAAGAAGATGCAGCAGCAAATGCAGGTAAGAGTGTCTGCTAGATTCAGCTTCTACTCTAATACCCCATGGCTGTGAATGCAGGTAAGAGTGTCATCTAGATTTGGCTTCTACTCTAGTACCCCATGGCTGTAAATGCAGGTTAGAGTGTCCACTAGATTCAGCTTCTACTCTAGTACCCCATGGCTGTAAATGCAGGTTAGAGTGTCCACTAGATTCAGCTACTCTAGTACCCCATGGCTGTAAATGCAGATAAGAGTGTCCGCCAGATTCAGCTTCTACTCTAGTACCCCATGGCTGTAAATGCAGGTAAGAGTGTCCACTAGATTCAGCTTCTACTCTAGTACCCCATGGCTGTAAATGCAGGTAAGAGTGTCTGCTAGATTCAGCTTGTACTCTAGTACCCCATGGCTGTAAATGCAGATAAGAGTGTCCACTAGATTCAGCTTCTACTCTAGTACCCCATGGCTGTGAGGCAGCACTGGACAATGTTTAATGCCTGTCAGTACAATTACACATTGGCATGGTAACAACATTTTTATGCAGTAAAATATGGTTACATATTGCATTTAAATATAAATACCATGGAAGTCTAACAGTTTATCAAAAGTGCAATCTATTGAAAGACAACTGATCAAACACAACTTTCCAATTAGCAATCTACTGGAAAAAATTAACAAATGTTTTTTTATAGGGGGAATCCCCACCTGCACCCCAGTGTAGGGGCTGTGTCCCACACACCCCTTGCTAAATTATACATATCAACTGTGAGATCACACTATTGGAAAAAAATGAGCAAATGTTTTTTGCAGGGGGAAGCCCTACCTGCACCCGAATGTAAGGGCTATGTCCCACACACCCCTTGCTAAATTTTACATACCAACTCTGAGATCTCACTACAATGGGAAAGGACAAACCCCCAATCCCCACTCAACTAAGCTCTTGCACAGAACGTGTGCTGGCACATTCCATCAGCTGATATTTGATCAGATGTGCTTGCATTTTTCCAGGTTCAACAAGATGTCATTCAACGATTTGTCAGCAATCCAGATACCACAGTACAAAAACTGTATGCAAAGAACCCATGTTGTTTGTGGTTAAATCCCGAGTCACTAAATCCACACTAAAACTAAGACAATTCCAGCATAAAATCCAGAGATGTGAAAATGCCAAAAGAAATAAAAAATATCTGTGCATCCCATCTTTGCCCCATCCATGTTTTAATTCAGGTACGCTTGGAAACGTCTTTAAACATACTTTATATTATGCGCTAACTGTACATCTTCACCCTGCAGGATAATTAAAGTTCACTAACAGGATGTTAATGTACAGATATTTCCCAGTAAAAACAAGTCTGCCACTGCTGAGCATGTGTGCATGTGTGTGTGTGTTGTGTGTGTGTGTGTGTGTGTGTGTGTGTGTGTGTGTGTGTGTGTGTGTGTGTGTGTGTGAGCGTGTGTTTGTGTGTGAGTGTGTGTGTGTGTGTGTGTGTGTGTGTGTGTGTGTGTGTGTGTGTGTGTGTGTGTGTGTCTGTGTTTGTGTTTTGTCATTTTATATATATATATATATATATATATATATATATATATATATATATAAACTTTATTTTGGATGCAAAATACTTCCTGCAGTTACAATTACCTATGCTACAGCAACTTTGAAACATTAGATAAAGGAACTGTTTTACATCAAAAATATAAATAAATGTATATATAAATAAAGGTAAACATGAAACAGTCTAACAGATAGCCCTATCAAAGTACAACAGTACCCTCCAGGGTGGGTGTTATTGGGGGAAATAATACCATTCCATTGGAGGAGCTGCAACCTGCTTGCAGCATCTGGCATCACAACATCCCTCCAAGGTGGATGTTATTTCTCCAATAATACCCACCTTGTCAGGCATTATTGCTTGCTTATTACTGTCTCAGGTTATGCATTTCAAGACAACAACATCCCACTTTATGTAAAATAATATTTTCTTAAGCATATCATGAAGCATGCCCTTCCATTTACCACCCATGCCCCTTACTCCCGACTATCTTTCTCCTTCTTCATTACATCCACCCAGGCTATTTGGTCATATAAGAATGCGAAAGTCCATGTTACATCTCCTCTTTTTTACATCATAAATGTACCTATCGGTGTAAGTCTCTTAGTAGTGATTTCCCCAACTATCACAATGATATTCCCTTTCCCCTAGGGAGAATACCCACAAATGTTTTTGAAGTGATTAAAAGTTATGAAAATTACACTACTTTAAAATGATTTCATTACTATAAAGATATTTATCTGGACTCCCCTTCTCTTGCTGCCTGTGATTAGATTAGAATCCCAAAAAAAGTATCAGACAGTCCCCTATTCCCATGTCTCATATTAAAGTACATTCATTACTTTGCTGAATCAAGCAGGTATTTTTAAATACATTTTATTAATACTGCAACTACGTTCGTAATAAAATAAATCCACAATGACTAGATCCAGGAATAAATAAAAATGACTCATTGTGGATTTATTTTATTACGAACGTGGTTGCAGTACTACTTTTCTGTTTGTATTGTTTGGTTTTATCTATCTATCTATGTGGTGCTGCATTTATCCTGTATGGTGTGTTTTTGTACTGTTTCACTGATAAATTTTATTAATGTTTTGAAAATTGCAAAAGATATAAATATTCAAACGATATACAAAATATTTTTCCTTATATTCATAACATATAAATACAGTTTCTAAATGTAATTATTATACATATAAAAAGATTTTGTCTAATGTTTGTCTAGGAGGTAAAATAGTTTTCATCAGCAGTTAAGCTCAGAGGTCAAATTGATTGTTCTCATTTTGAGAGTATCTAATTTTCTTTGACAAACAACTCTGGTCATATTTATAAATTTGATGATTGAAGATATATATTTTTTTCATTGTCTGTTAATAAGTTTTCTAACAATACATAGCAGATTCAAGATAAGAGAGTACTGAGATGTTGGACCAAAACCAGAAATTTGAGAATTAAGAAAAACTAAACATTTAGATAAAGTAAACTTGTCAAACCATAATGCTTGTAAAATGATTGAATCTGTTCCCAAAATGGGGTGACAAAGTGACAGTCAAATATCATATCTGAGCAATCCCCTCTAATTAATAATTTACATCTCCAACATCTCAAATTCCTATTTTTAAATATGATTTCTAATGTATGTAGCATGAAAAAGGTTCTATGTGAAAAATTCCAAATGTAACTTTCCCAAAATAATAAAGAGGTGGTTTTGAAAGAAGAAATTTAAATATTTTTTTTATTTAGATTTGAGTCCCATATCTGAGAATCATATTTCCAATAGATTTCATTAACTTGATTTTTGTGAATTTTGATTAGTTTATATATATATATATATATATATATATATATATATATATATATATATATAAAACAGAATGGTATGATATACTATTTCTAGTATTTATTCCAAAATTATTGAAAAACATAATTATGATTGGAAAATCCTTCTTGGCAGAATCTGACATCATTCACTTTAAATACTCTAGCCTGTCTGCAAGTTTAAACTGCCGATTGTCCATTTATAAGTCATACTTATGCAGTATATAATCTACATTACACAAATTAATTTATTTTAAAAACTAATAACAGAACATTACAGCACTAATTTTAAAACTATTAATTTTATTATAAACTGATATTTCAATACACTGTGGAGTGAATGCTACAGGGAAAATAGAAAATAACCAAGCTTTTATCTCAGGGTATTTATATATATCATTTTTGAATAACTTTAAAATAAATTCATGTAATAAAAGTCAGCTGGATTATTAGTAATGTTAATAAAATATGTTTTAACAATCAACACATTATTAGTCAAAATATGATTATGATACATTGTAATATTTTTCACAGATTTTAACCAAACTGCTTCGTTCATTGTTTTCCAATTAGAGGAATTCATTTAGATATTTTGATAACTTTCACAAAAATGTCACAGAGGCATTTCTCACTTAGAAGACTCAAATATACTTCACAGAAGCTAATTCAGGAAAAATAAAAATTCCAGAATAATACTGAATATAAAAACAAAAATGTGAACCTAACAAAACAACTAAAAACAAAGTTTTCCCAGCAAAGCCAAGTACTTCTTTCTTCCTTGAGGAGTCTCCCCTTACAGATAGAGTATATATTTATGGAAAGTCAGCCCATAACTGGGATGCAAAGAGGCTTGTTCCGGGCAAAAATATTGTGCATTTATATTCATTCAGTTTGTTAACTTAACATTTGCATTTGTTTATTCTATATATTCAGTATTATTTCAGGATATTCTGTTTAATGCTTTTGTAGCTTTGAAGACTATTATATTTTGTCTGATGTCATCTATGCATCATTCTTCCATACAGGAAGTGACAAGGCCATCAGCAGTATGTCAGAGTACAATCAATTTTTAGCACATTCAGAAGTATTTAATTCTGTGTAAAATACTACTTTCCACATTTCTGAATAGAAAAACATACTTTTTAGTTACAAGTTTAAATCTTATAACTGTCAAAACTTGTAACAGCTTAAATATAAGCAAGGATCTTGGTATGTTCAGTAGACCTGCAATAGGCATACATTGTTTCTCAGCTTATACTGGAAACAGCACATTCTGAATTTTATGGCAATTCAACTGGAATAGTATTCGGGCTGTGTAGCTATATATATTATTTCTCTTAAAATGACTTTACTTCTAATTAAAAGATGTTATATTTATATAAAACATGAGGAGTTAAAACAGCAAATACAGTGATGTTAAATGAAGTGTGAAGAATATAAAATGCAAAAAAAAAAAAGAAAAGAAAGAAAAAAAACACCAAAATGGTGCTTTAAGCTTTCATTTAATTCTGATTTTAAAATGAAAATAACTATACATAATAAGGTACAGACATTTCTGCTTCTGAATAGATTAATTAAGCTATTATTTTTGGTTCATATAATGTAAAAACATTTTTATCAGAAACTACAAGACCCAATTTAAAAATCATTAGTTTGGTAATCAGTCTGTGAACTATATAAACTCGTTCTTCAGGAAAGCAAATTTTATGTATATGGTTTGAAAGTGATTTTAGTCATAATTACACATAGTAAGAAATAATATTTTCAGATTTTTAGATTTCTTTTCATATGATACCAGTATACAAAAGATATTACTTCTCTATCTGGTAAACCAACAGCAACTTTGGCATTGGATGAATTCCTTGGACAGATGGAGCTTAATTTTAATATTGTTTCTTCTCTAAAGGATCTTGAAGACCAGCTAGAAGAAGAAGAAGCTGCAAGACAAAAACTACAGCTTGAGAAAGTAACAGCTGAAGCCAAGATAAAGAAACTGGAAGATGATATCCTTGTAATGGATGATCAAAATAACAAGCTTGTTAAGGTATATGCATTTAATCATTTGGTTAGATTTTCTTACCAGTTTTGCTATATTATAAAAACATTTCAGTGTTAGAAGCAAAATTACATTACAAATGTCATCTACAAAACCAATATAATATGATCTATTTCTAATATCTATCCTTAAACATTTTTATGCTGGTCTGTCTCTCTGTATGCCATTAGATTATAACTTTTGTCTATTATTAGTTGTAGCACAAATTACTGGACTACATATACTGACTGTTTCATGTTTCTCAAAACCCTTAAGTGCCTTATTTATAAGTTTATAAGTGGCTGAAAGATACAAAATGCTATCTGGTCACTCATTCAAAAGCTGCCAACTCCCTGGTTCTAAAGAAGGATATGATAACTGCATGGTGAGCTCCAACAGGGGTTGCTCAAGATATGTGATACTGTAGAACAAGGATATTTCACCTAGAGATGTAGCTAGCTGTTCTATTGTCCACTGCAGCTCCCTGATCTGGTGCCCCTCCTAACAAAAAAAAAAAAAAAAAGAAAACTAAGGATGTTCTTCATGTTTCACTGCTGCAGCCATCACATTTGCAGTAGCCCTCAGTTGGCCTGATTAACAAAGTCATGGGTCCTGCATCAGTTGCTGTCCCTTCTTCCGTGACATCAGTCTTTCTTGCCGTGCGGTGCCCGAAGCAGAAGCAGTTCACAAGTGCTGGTCGGCCGACTCCTGACATTTTCGTTTTTGAGTTTCAGAACCAAAGTTTTCAACTAAAAGCTAAGTACCCCGTTGGGGAAACTTTTTCTTGCTCTAAACCGATGTCAGTAAAAGTAAATAATTGCATTACTTGTGGAAAGCAAATACCTCATAAAGATTTTCATTCATACTTTATTCCTTGCCTAGGCCCTGACCACGATGTACCTCACTGTTGGTTTTGTGCCTTATTTAAACTATGAACTATCCATTGTCGGTATATTTTCACTTCTAAATATTTTGGTGCTTGGTTCAATTATCCTGAAATGTCTTCGGTAAGCCATCCGACTACCGACATTCCGAAAAAAATGCAAAAATAAAGACAGAGGCAGTCCGCCTAGGTCCAAAGCTGCCGACGATGCTTCTCCTAAGCCATTCGCCAGTTTACCAGTACTCAATGAGGTGCTTTCGCAGCCCCTGATACCCACTACTTCAGATTCACAGGCTTCTATTGAGACCCATTCGGAGTCCGGTATGCCACGAGATACTTTAATTGTGGAACCTGCGGATGTCTCTACCTTGGACGGGTCCGGAGCCACTGTGCAGGCACCTGCTTCTGAGAGTGTATTCAGGCCTACTGACTTGCATATTAAACTGATGCCATCTTCTTCTTCAAGGCCTAAATCTAGAACCATGCCTTAAAAAGATAGAGGAAAAAGCTAAATCTCTGCAAACTGTTAAAGATTTTTTACAAGTACTACCTCCAAGGTTTAGTAGGCACTGGCCTTCCAAGAATTGGTCCTTTCCTGCTTCTTCCAGATCTTCAAGTCCAAACTCAGACCCAGCAGAGCTCCCAGGCTTCAGTCCCAGGATACGCACAGGACTAAGCAGTGGGGGGCCTCCACTTCCAAACCCGGGAGTAATAAAACTCCCCCTATGGCAAACTGTCTCAATTACTTTTTTTTAAAACTTCCAAGCACTTCTCAACTAACTGCCCCTTTGGGGGGAAAGATTGCACTTCATGCAAAGAACTGGGAACTCATTACCCAGGACAAATGGGTTTTAAATATAGTGTCCCAGGTATACTGATTTCACTTCCACATGTTACCAAAACCAAGCGGGTGGCCAGATCTACTCCAACATCAGTGGGTGGAGGCCCAAAAGCAAGTACTTTCTCTCTTCAGCATGGGGGCTATTCAGTTGGTACCAGGAGAGGAAAAGGGACAAGGTTTCTACTCAAGACTTTTCGTGGTACCCAGAAAAGGCAATTCATGGCGTCCTACCCTGGACCTGTTTACTCTAAACACCTTTCTGGTGATTCCAAAATTCAAGATGCTGACTCTTTACCATTTGCTCCCTATGCTAGGCAAGGATGCCTGGTTGGCAACACTAGATTTAAAGGAAGCATACCTGCACATCTCAATCAGGGAATCTTGCAGAAGATACCTATGCTTCAAAGCAGGCTACATGCACTATCAGTTCTCTGCAAAGCCCTTTGGCTTATCTACTGCACCCAGGGTATTCACAAAGTGCCTAGCTCCAGTCATTGCTTTTTGCAGGCAAAGAAATATTCAAATATTCCCATACCTGGATGATTGTCTAATTCAGGCAGAAAGCCAGGACATACTTTTGAATCATCTGGCCTTTGTACAAAAGGTGCTAACTTGTCTGGGGTACACCATAAACAAAAAGAAGTCACACCTGCTACCCTGTCAACAAATTATATTCCTGGGAGCAAGCTTGAATACAACTTCCCAGATGGCCAGAGAAACAAATTCATTTGACAACCTACTTCAAACAAGTGGCCGCAAAACCCCTGCTATCTGCAAGGCAAATACTACAAGCCTTGGGGTTCATGGCCTCCTGCATTCTTTTAATTCCATATGCAAGACTGCATATGAGGAAACTACAATGGTATCTAAAAAGCCTATGGTGTCAACATTCTCAGGATCTAGAAGCAATGATTCCTATCATACCTTGCCTATGCCTAGAGTTCCTTTGGTGGGCAGAGGCCTGCCACCAAAACAAGGGACTACCATTCACACTACCCCCTGCTGCCCAAACCCTAACAACAGACGCATCAGACTATGCATGGGGGCTCACCTGACAGGGAAGTGCATGCAGGGCAAATGGAACCCAAGTCAAATGCACCTGCATATCATTCAAAAAGAAATGTTAGCTGTACAGAATGCTCTGACAGCCTTCAAGGACCACATTCTTCCAGGACAATTAATGGTAAAGACGGACAACACAACTGTTATGTGGTACATAAACAAGCAGGGGGGCACACATTCTTACCTTCTCTGCAGACTAGCCTTGGCATTGTGGAACACAGCCCTGAGCTGCCAAGTGCATCTACAAGCTCAGTTCCTGCCAGGAAAACTAAATACACTGGCAGACGAACTAAGCAGAAACCTCATGGACCCACACAAGTGGAAACTGGAACCAGGGATTTTCAACATGTTGACAAGGAAATGGGGGACCCCAGATATAGACTTGTTTGCCTCCCCCCAGAACTATCAATTGGACAAATTTTGCACAAGGACTCCCCACAAACAAGCTTGGAAAGTGGATACTCTGTCCTTCAGCTGGAAAAACCTATCAGTTTATGCCTTTCCTCCTCTGCCTCTGCACTCCAAAGTACTACTAAAGATCAAACAGGACAAACCAAGGACGATTTTGATTGCACCAGACTGGCCACGCCAACACTGGTACCCCTTCTTGCGCAGTGTGTCACTGTTGGCCCCATGGCACCTGCCTCAGACTCCTACGCTATTGTCTCAGCAGGAGAACCAGATTTTACACCCTCAGCTTCAAACACTGAACCTAGCAGCCTGGCTAATTACCTAATCTCTCCTTTACCATCCCTCAGTAAACCAGTAATGGATATCATTTTAGAGGCAAGGAGGCCTAGTACTAGAAAATCTTATGCTGAAAAATGGAAAAGATTCTGTGCCTGGAACCAATCTCAAGGGATGAGCACAGCAGTGCCCAATTTACCTCAGATTTTACAATACTTAACTGAGATGCTTCACAAGGGCCTGTCTTTCTCCTCCATCAAAATTCATGTCTCAGCCATTTCAGCTCATAACACAGAACCCCCCCCCTTCTCTCATCCATTGCTCAAACAGTTCCTCAGAGGGGCCAAAAATTTATGACCACCCAGGGGAGCTCCAACTCCAGCCTGGGACCTTAACTTTGTATTGGAAAAACTCACTCTTCCTCCTTTTGAGCCAGCTGCTACTGCAGACTTAAACTTCCTTTCTTGGAAAACAGCTTTCCTTTTAGCAATCACTTCAGCAAGAAGGGTATCTAAATTACAGGCCCTCATGGCAGTGGAGCCTTTCCTCATCTTTCATGTGGACAGGGTGTCCCTCAGGACCAATCCCTCCTTCATTCCCAAGGTGGTATCCAGTGTGGCCCTTAATTAGTACAGTCTTTTGCCAACCTTCTTTCCTAATCCACAGAACAAAGAGGAATGGATACTGCACTCCTTAGATGTGCACAGACAACTTAGATTCTATTTGGACAGGACTAAGCCTCAAAGGAAATCTAACCAACTGCTGGTGGCATTTGCTGCAGTGGGAGAGGGGAAGGCTATTTCAAAGCAAACCATTTCCAAATGGATAGGCCATTGTATTTATTTCTGCTACAAGCACCATGGAAAACCTATCCCACAGGGGATCAGACCCCACTCAACCAGGGCTGCATCTACCTCTACAGCCTTTCTCAGAGGCGTCCCTACCAGGGACATCCTAGAAGCTGCTACCTGGAGTTCTGTACATACTTTCACCAAGCATTTCCATCTGCCAATTTTCTCTAAATCCAGAGCTGGCTTTGCCACTGCAGTCTTGCAGGGCCTTATAGCTGGTCTTAATGCTATCTAAATTCCTCCTCCCATCCTTAGCTTTGGGAATCTACCCAAATGTGATGACTGCAACAGTGAAACACAAAGAACATAGTACAGTTGTGTACACTTACCATAAATGTAGATGTTCGAGTGTATTCACTGTTGCAGTCCTGGTTACCCTCCCTCCAGCCCCCTTACTTCTTTTGGCTATACCTCTACTCTCCTTTACTATGCTCAAAAGCTTTTTGGTGTATTTGCTTTTTTGTTGGAGGCATAACCTTGTATATTTATAGATTTAATTGCTTCCCATTAGGAGGGCACCTGACATCTGGGGCAAGAAAAACTGAGGTAATGACGTTGGCTGCATGTTTTATACCCCTGATGACCTGACATCATGGAAGAAGGGACAGCAACTGACACAGGACCCAAGACTTTGTTAATCAGGCTGACTGAGGGCTACTGCAAGCAGATAACCCAAACGTGATGACTGCAACAGTGAATACACTCGAACATCTACATTTATGGTAAGTGTACACAACTGTACTTTTTCCCCTCTAAGTCGAGAAGCAAAAATAAAAAAAAAAGGCTTCTGACTTTCTGATCAGCAAAAAAAGGTTCCTCTTTTATTAATTGTATCAAACCACTTGCTACAAATATAACAAGCAGCTTGCTACATTCATTGTCTGTAGCACACACTCAGTACTGAAGCTATAGTGCTTCAAGTGCTTCCGTCCTGAATGCATATGCACTGCCAGCATTTGAATGCAAGTATCACACTACCACTGATCGGCATCTACCAATCATAACCCCTGACTCCTTGCACCCTTTGCCCCACTCTAGCTATGCTACTTCTTTCGCAAGCTTCCTTTTAGCAAAACAAAAGATCATACCCACAAATTTCAAAAGATGAAACTTCACTACTCCCATAAACAAAAAGTGCATTATTAACAAATTTTAACCCTGCTTTAGGATATGACAGTCTAAAAATTGTAAACTTGATATTGGAATTAATAGTTTATTCCACACATTAGGAATGTAAACATCCTCATATTGAACTATTTTATGCATATTATATGATAAAATGCTGACTGCTTTTCTGAACTGAAAAAATATATAGTTCAAGTAATATAGCTTCTGGAAATCATTTTTTAGACAAAGTCTGTGTTATCTGGCACCTGTAAAAGATTATCCAAAATCCCTTCAATCCTTTTAATATCCTTGTCTGTGATAACATCCCATTGAAACCAGCATCTCCTTTAGATGTTTGGGCATCTGGCTAGACCAATCACTAAACTTCCTTGAGTGCAAAGAAAAGTTGAGAGCTACTTTTCTAGGCCAATAAAATACCTCAGTTCCTCTCTCATCCAGCAAGGGCTGCTATAGGAAAAGGCATCCTTCTTGACCAACCTGAGTATGACTTCTTCTTTTTTGCATCTGCCTATGTCAAAAATGCTGCCAGCTTTCAGACCCTCTTCAATAAAGTATGTTGATTCATAGTTAACTCACCATGGAATAAACACCACTGTCTTGCTCTTTCAAAGGCAGTGGCTTCCAGTACATACCATACCAAATCTTCTTCTCAGTTTCTTATTCTTCAAAATACTCAAACTCGACATCCTCTCCCCTCTCTCTTCCAAACTTTTTACTGCCACTCAAACCTCTAACCTAATAAGCTGAGCCCAATCTGGTCCCTCCCTATAAACCTCATTTCTCAGACTGCAGTCTGTTAGCCATTACTTCTCTGTATTGCCCCAAACTATGGCAGTCACTTCCTCCTGATTTAATTGATTACACAAAGTACTCCATGTTCAGGCTACAATTCAAACGATACTTATTAAAACAGTTTGAATGTAACTCAAATCTCTATCTAAAGAATATGTCACATCAGTGGCGTAACTACATTAGAAGCACCCTGAGGCAAACTTTTCCTAGGCGCCCCAACCCCCCCCCAGGAACCGAAGCCATTGAGATGACCGAAGCCAAAGAAATCACATATAGTAATGTTCGACCTATGACACTGGCATAAACAATTATAAAACAGTACATTATACAGATAACAGAATGTGAATTGTACCTCCATTGTTCAATCCTACTTCTAGAATGACTTCTTGGACTTTTATCAGCAAAACTATCAATGATCCTTCTTCCTTCCTGTATTCTGGAATTCTGCAGCTCAAGGATTCTTTAAAATGTTATCTATAAATGACCTAGAAATAGCCTTTAATTTAACTAGTTAGTGTTGATCTGACAGAATATTATGGATTGCATAATCAAATTTATGCCTTTCTCTGTAAATACCTGATTTTGTGATTACTTGAATCTAACCATCACTGATACATTTATTAAAATATTTTTATTTATATTATACTTACAAATATATTTATGTGCAAATAAGTTAACCAAGGGTAACCACAATCAGAGTGTTTGTATATATGTATATATATATATATATATATATATATATATATATATATATATATATATATATATATATATACGCTGGTGAGCCTTATGAGAGAGACAGAGCCCTATTTACAGAGGGACCTAGGGAATAATTTTAAAGAACAGTTTTAATGCATACAAATAAGAATAAATAAAATGAAGAAATGACAGCAATGTGTTGTGAGCAACCACAAACATTATCTGGCAAGAAAAAAAAAACAGCAAAATGTGATGTTTTATTTATAAATAACGGTTATTAAGTTATAATAAAGCATGCCTGGGTGTGATATGCCTGGATTTATTCGTGTTGGTGTGGTTTGGTGGGTTTGGCTAAGTTAAGCCGGCCAAATAAGCACAAAGATGGTAAAGTAAGCCTTACCTACCCCCATCCAGAAGTGGATTATTATTATGCTATATAATTTATTTAAAAAAAAAAAAATACTTACTTTTCTTAAAAAATGGAATTGTATAATGCCCATGCCCCCCTTCCGCAGCTGTCCTGTTTTCGCGTAGTTCTAATGTACTGCACATTGCTTTTCACAAAGTTAAAATAGTTAAAGAGTTTAAGATAGTTTAAAAAAAAAAAAAAGATCTTCTTCCTCTCTACTCTTTTGCTTTTTTTTTCTTGTCATGCTCCGTTGGGCTTAACATACATAATTAAATTACAGCACTCTTTCTTTTCTTCTCCATTGCTTTTCAGGGTGACTTACACTAATGGAAATAGTCGGCTAATCGGACCTTTAATAACTCTTTTTTTTCTCCTATGACAAAACATGCAAAAAAACTAAAGTAAAAACCTACATTCAAACACAACACAAATAAAAAACTAAATAAAAATACCATAAAAACACAAATAAAAAGTCTACTTGGGGGGATGCAAGCCCCTCATTCTATCTTGCTCTCAGTAGTTTCCTTGCTTGGCATGGCATTCGTTTTTGCCAGAAAGTTTTATAGTCCTTTTTTATAGTCCTTTCCTTATAATGTTTGGGTTTTCTTCTTCTTCTTAAATCTCTTTTCTTTTTGCTCTATCTCTCTTTCTCTCCTTCTCACACATGGCACCTGCATCTTTAGATATTCTACCTGTGGCATTGCTCAGCCTTGGCAATAAGTCACTTCTTTAGCCCCCAAAGTTCTACCATCTGATACAGCTCCATCCATCTATGGCACTGACTTGGTGATATGTTTTCCATCTTGATTGATTCCATTATCTATGCAATTAAACACATTATTTAAATCATTTTTTTTTTTTGATTTTTTTTAGGTAAAATTTTTTTTTTAACAGATATACAAAAACTGACAAAAAGCTATAGTATGGAAGTTGTGGAAAACTGACTGCAAGCTATTGTGGGACTTACAGTCAGTCTGCTTAGTTATACAGTGATTTAAGTGCATGCTAATTAAGTAGTGCATGCTAAGTGCATGTGGCAATAAAAAATTACTAGTGGCTATACAGCCAAAGAGATAAAAACTACACAAAATACACTAGAAGCAATAGAAGGTCACACTAAGCAAGCAATCTATCCATAAAGACACAACAACTACTGTTTTTATTTAAAGACATACTGGGACCCTGATGATTCAGTGTAACAACAACACATCTGTTTTTTATGGAATTTTTCATGTATATTTCATGTTGTGAAAATGGAAATGTGTATGTACCAGATGCACAGTCACACAGTAGGTAAAAAATGGTGTTATCTTGAGAGCACTAAAAAACAAAGAAAACTTATGCTAAGCAAAAACAAAAAATTAAAATCAATTTTATATAAATGGGACTACATAACAGAAAACGGGTGATATGGTTTCTACGGGGTTGTTAGTTTGAACAACTTTGACTCAAACAACTTTACTGCTGCTCATTAGGTTACTCATAAGGCCAAGAGAGATGAGGCAAATATTTATTATTATTTACTTTTATTTTATTTCACTCACTACCACATACTAACATACTACATCATACATGTAGTACAAGTCTCTGACAACTATTCAACAAGGGTAATCACTCTATTGCTCACTGGCTGTACTCAGGACACTAGAACACAAGAGAAAAAAATGCATTACTTCGATTTACTGTGGAAAGAACAAGAAATTAAGATTTGAAAATTTAAATTGTGAAGTGTTTGCATTTAAAGCTTTTAATAATTATATTTAACCACAACACCATTTCAATGTTTGCTGCATATGTGTCCATACCATTTGCCCCCAGGAGAGGTGAACCCCACACACACACACACACACACTCTAAGTCTGAACACCCTGATCCACACACATCTCACACTCACACCCTGTCTGTCCATCATGTCCATTTTTCAGTTCATTTCGCGGGACTCGCACGGTCGTGAGTTGAGTAGAGGTCGTCCGAGACCGAGAAAACCGCAAATAGTCCCCTCCACTCCATTTTTTTGGTTCCCACTCAACTTGATAAAGTGACCACTGCCTAAATGATTTCTAGTACACCCGGCCCCTGACTACTATACCTACTTAAAAAAAAAAAAAAAAACTATTTTTTTTAATTAAATGCCCCGCCCCTGCCCAAAGTGCCCCCACACTTGGCCCTTCTGAGGCAATTGCCTCACTTCGCCTCTGGTAGTTACGCCACTGTGTCACATAAATCAATATATCCAACTGATATTTCTTTTAGCTCCCATATTCACTCATCCTTAACAGTGATTCAGCTTACTGCACCATTATTGCTCTAAACCCACTACACATATATTCTAATCCCCTCTTGCATCTCACTGGTCTCTGTTAGCTTTCTTAATCTAACTACTACCCATATCTCCACCACTTCTACCTCCTTACTTTAACTGTATTTCCCTTTTCTATTTAATTATGCAAGTGTAAATATATTTGGTTTCTTAGATCTTCTGTCTATATATTCTTTGTCAGATTATCTGTGCTTACTCATAAGTGTAAACCATTGTTAATTACATATTGTTTTGTTACTTTATCATGTAACCTGGGCTGAGCCTTTAATTGGTTATTGATCAATTTTCTACCCTGATAAACAAATTTAAATAAATAAAACCCAAAGTAATATAAGAGGGGCACTTTGATGACCTGTAAAGTGAGATGATGAGTAACTTACTGTCCTCTGACTAGTGTTACTGCTAATAGTCTTCTGTTCTTCTTACTGCCTGAATTCACTTTTTTACATTTTAAATGTGCGTTGGGTGGAGTTTGATCATTTTTTAAATGTATTCTTCTCATTTGGAAAGTAATAAAAGTGATCAATTTCATGTCATTTTCAAGCTGTCTTGCAGTAAGTTCTGCAAAATCAGGGACAGTTGAGAGCTACTCTAGGTAAAAATCAGTAAGATGAAAAAACTGCAGAAAGAGGAATAAGAAAAATGCTTCATTCATAAATTTTCCTTTTCAACCATCTCCTAAAAGATTTTCTAATTAGTACTCTGAACAGTGTTTGAAATGCTTTTTGATATAACTCTCAAGGTGAAGAAGAGATTATGTAGCATTCTTTGATATCTGTTAGTGAATAACATGTATTTTCTAAGTTATATTATATAAATCAATAAATAAATAATGCATGATTAATAAGAACTATGTAACATGGAGTAGGGTTGAATACATCGGAGCTATAACCTCCGTGGTCTTGGATGTGATGACCCTATTTATGAGATGCACAATGTAGAATGCTTTTCTTACCACTATGGACACATGGTGATCAATGTTTAGATTACTATCAACCTATGTTCCCAAGTCTCACACCACTTAGTTTGAGCTTAGAGGGGTGCTATCTATATCATAATTAGCAGAGGCTACTTCTTTGCCAAAGGATATAATGAGACATGTTTTTGCCTTATGTTTTAATCCATGAGTTTGTCACCAATCATTTGTCTGCGTCAGCCCTTTCTGTAATATGCTAATATCATTGGGGACTCTATAACTGCACTCAGTTTACAGTCATCTGTAAACTTGGTAAGCCACAGGCCATATACCTTCACCTGGACTTCAGAGAAATAGATTCCAAACAGTAGAGGGCCCAGCAGAGATCCTTGTGGTACCCCACTGGTAACTTGTCTACTGGTGGAGGTGAACTCACAATCTTTGACAGTGTGCATTCTGTCAGTGAAGCAGTTTGCTACCCATCTAGTAATGTATGGGTTAATCCCCAACTATGAGAGTTTCCCTATGATGCCTGAATGGGGGATTGTGTCAAAGGTCTTGGCTAAATCAAGATAGGTGGTATGTACTGTTTTGCCCTCATCCAGGGCTTTAGTAATATTCTCAAAGAAGTCCACTTGGTTTAATAAGCAAGATCTTCCCTTGATGAAAACAAACTTGGTCGGGTAAAAGGAGTGAAGGTCACTCGTGTTCTTGTGAATAAGGTCCACAATGATTCTTTCCATGGCCTTGCTGATAAAGCTGGTTAGACTTATGGGTCAATAGTTCCCAGGGGCAGTTGATGGACCACCATTGTGCAAGGGGATTACTGTTGCTGTTCTCCACTTTGCTGGGACAAAGCCAGTTGTCAGCTATGGTTAAACAGAGTGCCAAGTGGTTCTGCTAGGTCTTGTTTCGGATTGTTTAGTAAGCAGCCTGGAATGCTATCTGGTCCCACAGAGGCCATTATTTTGGTCTTGGAGAGTGCTTGTATGACCTGTTCTTTGGAGATAGTAGAGGACTGGTGTCAGGAATGCTTTGGGGTATGTCTGGTGAACACAAGGGAGTGAAGTTATTGCCAAATCTGTCAGCTAGCAGGTTGGCAACTTCCTCAGGTTCAGTGTGAGTGGTACCATCCACTATAAGTTTAGCATACATTCCCTTTTAGCTTTCAGATGTAACCAAATAATGCCTTATCATTGTCTTTAGCTAGGGATGCTAATTTAGACTTGTAGCTAGCCTTAGAAGACTTAAGATACCTGATTTGATTTTTCAGATTGTGAAGGGTATTCTTCCTCTTTTAAGTAAATTCCCTCCTGTTCTTAGATATCAGTTTCTTTCTTTTGTTATTTAACTTATTACTTACAGTCCACCAGGGTAGCTTGCTTTTTGGGAAGACCTGGTTTTGTTCCTGTTGGGTACACCTACGTTAATGCATTTGCTTAAGTGGCTATATAGAGCATTTGTGTATTTCTCTGCATAGGGGTCATTGTTGTATGTTAGCAGGGGCTTTGAAACTTTTTATACCATCACTTAGTGGGCAATAGTTTGCTTTGGATAAATTTTTCATTTTATCTACTCCTGTGGGGGTGTCAGGTTTGATCTTTACTTCAAACAAGACAGATTTATGGTCTGATCTTGCCAGGGAGGGCAACACACAGGGGGTAGTGCAGTGACCCCCCCCCCATGTTAATGAGCACTAGGTCCAGGACATTTGAGCCCCTTGTGTGGATGTGGACCAACTGTTCCAGGCCAATTGAATTAATAAAGTCCAGGAACCTCATAGCGATCACATTTATGCTCATGTAAGTCACCCAGTAGATGAAAGGATAGTTGAAATATCCCATGACCAAGGCATTTGGCTGCATACTGAGAGACTCTAGCAAGTCTGGGTAGGTGGTGTGCTTTTCCTGGTTTATGGTAGGGGACCTATAACTAGCAATGATGTGGAGCGGTATTTTACCTATAGTTAATTGGATCTGGAGTAGCTCAAGACAGTTGTACTGTTTCACCACTCTCGAGGTTTATTTAGATTTAATGAAGATGGATACACCTCCACCTCTGGTTCTTTCATGCTTGTTTTGGGGTCTGAAAGTGTGAAAGGCATTGTAGCCTTGTATGGCCGGGGTGCATGCAGTGGCCTTGAACCAAGTCTCAGTGACAGCACAAACCTTAGCATCTTCCATGATGAAGATTTCTTCCAGGGAGTGCAGTTTACTGTTTAAGCTCCTAGGATTAAGCAGCATGACCTTGAGTTTGTCTTTAATGGATTTCTTTACATCGGAAATTTTACTGCTTGGACATTGTCTAAAAAAGGCACCATCTCTTGCAAAGCAGTGTGGACTGTTGATCATCCCTTTCCAAACAGACAGACAGTGGATCCCCCTAGAGTGATACCAGAAGCTAAGCCAATTATTGACATCAATCATTTTTTGTCTGTTTTGTGGCATCATTCTAGGTAAAGATAGAATGCTGCTTAGGGCTAGGGACATACCTCCCTGGGATACATAATCTGAGAGTTCAATCATGTCTTTCTTCATATAGTCCAGAGAGGTACATCTCAAGTCATTTACACCAACATGTACTATGATTGAGTCATAATGGTACTTGTTACTGAGTGACTTGAGTGTGTGCATGATTTGATGGATCCTGGCACCTGACAGGCAGCTGGCCGTGCCCTTCTTGTTTAACCTGATGAGGGGGACATCTGTATGTCTCACTGTTGAGTTGCCTGTGACCAGAACATTAGATTTTTAGGTGTTTTGCTTTAGGGGCTTAATTGCTTAGACATTGATATGTTTGTTGTTATGTGTAGTGGTTGAATCTGTCCTTGTACCAGTATGTGTATGTATTTTGCACTTGGGAGGTCTCTGGTCTTTTGGTGGACTCTTAGTGAGTACCTCTGGGTATGTGGATTTATGTGGCCTTTTGGTGGACTCTTAGTGAGTACCTCTGGGTATGTGGATTTATGTGGTCTTTTGGTGGACTCTTAGTGAATACCTCTGGGTATGTGGATTTATGTGGCTTGACCTTATCTTGTGTGAGAGAGGAGCTGTGTGTGCTGACAACCTGTTGTATGTCTTGTATATTGTTATGTGAGAGGACTGATTCTAATCTCACTGTATAGTTACATCTCTCACATGCTGTGTTTGTTTGCTTTAGGAGCAAGTGGCTGACAGTATACATGAGGCAATTACTGCATTGCCTCAGGATGTCCATGTCAATCAGGTTGGCTGAGGAAGTGGTAGGAAACTGTCCGCCTATTATGGCAGGTATATAATGCAGTAACTAGTGGGGATGGGCAGGCTGGACTGGGATTTGCTTGTGAGACTAACAAGGGCAGCTATTCCGTGGAAGTCTAGGGGTGGAACATTGTGTCACCATCTCAGAATGCACAGCTGAGTTGCTCACTGGGTAGCAGTGTGCAACTGCATTGCTCCCAGACAGGAAGTAGAAGGTTGTCTAGCAGATATCAATGGAAAATTGTGTTTCTAAGTGTTTGCATCTATAAATGGCAGGGCTAAACACAAATTAACCAAAAGGAAAGCCCAAATCTCAGCCTTTTTCCAGTAATCCTCAACTCAGATGGGTTCTGGCCTACACTCTTCTACCACAAGGGTGCAGGAGGGCCCTCTTAATGTAGGTTGCCTGGTTTTAGTGCTCAAGTAATACCAAACAGCCTAGATTCAGCAAATCTGAATCTAGCCTATGCAATGAAATACAGAAGTACTAGAAATTCAAAGTGCAGAAAAAACAGTCACAGCAGTAAAAACAGCAAAAATGAACAGCAATTAATCAAAATGCAGTTAAAAAAAGTGCAATGCAAGCTTACAATACACTTATTTTTAGCTGAACAAAGTGGATGCCTTGGAGTAAACTGTATAGTTGCAGGAACCATAATATTGGCTTTAACAACATAGAGAGACCAATATTTTACTTCTGATGTATGCTGTTACCGAAACGATGTACATAATTCAGTTTCAGTTTGCTCTTTTAGATATCATGCATGGCCATTAACTAAAAACCTTTACAGTGAGCCTTTTTTTAAGTTTAAAGATTAAGAAGTCTGTCTCTAAATGTGTGCAAGGTTGCTCTTTCAGTTAAGGGAAGACAGCCTGCTAAATGTATACAATGATGCACTTATCTGTAGCACTCCAGCATATTTTGAGCTATTAGTAGCCTTGTACTGTCAAGACTCTGATCCAAAGACTAAAATAGGATGGACATATTAATGTATGGAGATGAGAATATTCTTAGTAAATTGAATTAAAGCCTCGTCTTTGGTGTTAGATGTTTTGTGACCTTTAAGCTACTTGAAGGTGAGATGCTGTTTTCTTGTAGATTAGATTGGTGTGAGATGTTTTCTTGTTGATTAGATCAGTGTGACAGTTGAAGCTGAGAGTGGGATATAACCACAGAACAAGGTACTCAAAGACAGCAACATGAGAAATGCCACTGCTGTGCAGGGTATCAAGGCTGGAGCGGGGAAATTATGGCATTGTCCTCTTGGACAGGTCATTCTGTGAGTTTCTGCAGTACCAGCCTCAAGATGCATACAAGTATCTCTGTTCCACACCTTCTAGATATCGTCCTGTAGTATCCTTTGAATGTTGGGCATATATCAACTTGAGGTGAACAGGACTATGGGTAGTTATCTCATTTATACAAACAACAAAGAAAAAGGTGCCTAAAACTGGGCCCTGGTAAAACCCTAACAATATGTAATCAGAAGCCAAGAAGGTATTCTCAGATATAACATTTGTTGTCATTGTGGAAAGGAAAGTACTAAACTGGCTGTGAGACTTTTTCCCAAGGTCAGCTTTTTAATGCCAACACATAAATGACTTATACGGGTGTGGCCCCGGTGGGTGTTGTCCCCTCACAGCAAGAAGTTCTCTGGTTCAATTCTCGGTCGGGGGGGGGGGCCTTCTATGCAGAGTCCTCCTTGAGGTCACGTGGGTTTCCTCCAGGTGCTCTGGTTTCCTTCCACATTCTAAAGACATGTAGTATGTGGATTGGGCACTCTACTTTGACTGTAGGTGAGAGTGTGTCTGCAAGTGAGGGTACGAATGAATTACCATGGCAGGGTTAGCCACCCAGTGGTGTAAAACCTTGGCTCAAGATGATTGTCACTGCTGAAGTGACACCCTGACCCCATGTGCAAAATCTGGAAAGGGGTTGAGGATGTCTGGATGGATGGATGAATGGAGTTCACCATGTCACATGATTTCTTTAAGTCAAAAAAGACAGCACCACCGAATATGCCTTCCCCCATACTGGAATAAATGGGAATGACAACGTTAAGTAAGACAATATTTTTGATATTGTCACAAGGTGGCATTTCACTAAAAGGAAATATTTAGAGGTTCCCTTACATTTTCCTGAGTCTCAATTACATGAAGGTTCAACCAGATGAAAACAGTGGTCTAGCCTCCAGCTAGTGAAAATCTTCCAAAATACAATTTCTTGCAAGGAGCAATCCCCCCGTGCCCATGTAAGGGACTTTACCACATCACTTGTCTTACTTAAACATACTAAGTTTACAGTCACACAGCCACAGAAAAAAGACAAAACACCATGCACAAAGAACCCCTTCCTGCACACAAAACAGAAATCACACTGATAGCGATATTTCCTGTAACAAATAGCAATCAGTAAGGTCAACACTGGCACATTTAATTCGCCATTCTGAAGATCATCTACTTAACATTGAACAAACACTAGGCTAATATCTTAACATATGTACTCAAGCAAAAAATAAATCAATTTTTGGCCAGAATGGAGAAGTCTGATGTGGGTCTATAAAAGAGTAAATTGTAGGAAGGTGGGCTGTTTGGGAGTGATATGATTATTACATGTTTGCAGGCCAGCCAGAAGAAGGGGGGGGGGAATAATGCAAAGTGTATGAAAGTGAAGAGCTTGGCAGTAAATGGGGAAGCCAGTTTAAGGACAGAGACTTATAAAAGATCTGCAAAAACATGCATGTGTTAATTAAACAGGAGTTTTTTTTATTAATTGTGATCTTACAGATTAGGAAGTGTGTAAGAAATGAGTTATCATATCCATTAAGTAGTGTACTTAAAGGGTAAGGAATTGAATGCAGGAGATGTATTGGAGTTAGTGAATGAACAGTGTATAAAACATTTGCAGATATTATAAGTAAAATTGCAGAGTATGACCTATCAAAAAGCATGGTTAAGATGGCAGACTGTTTTCACTGTCTGCAATAATAGGACTGATATTCTATCATATAAGTACGTAGGAAACCAAAGGAGACTTTGATTGCTGGATCCAGAAGTGTTTGGATTTGGGTACTTTTATATGGATTTTGCAAGTGTATCTTAAATCCTCAAATAGTTTGTGGATAATTTTTTCTCTTTCCACATTTATTCCTTTCCTGAAATGCTAATCTGAGTTCAGTGGAAAGCAATGAATGGTTAATTCCATAAATTCTTTGTGTGATAACTGGGAATAATTGATTCTGAAAGGAAGTTAGCATTACATTTAGGAGATATAGACCAAGAACTCCACTGGCCTAGTAGTACTGAGAAGTTTATACAGATTAAGGTATTAAGATGTTCAGGTGTTTTGTTTTTTTTTCGGGGGGGGGGGGCTACTGTACCTATGTAAGTTAGTCTACAATGTTTAAAGGACGTAAGGATTTAGACATTTTATAGATGTAGCAACAGATAAAACATAAATCCTCATATATATTTCAGACTATAAAGCAGACATGATAAGAATTTAACAATGAAAAGGGGTTTTATAATGCAAAAAATTCAATACAAAATATAACAGATAAGTCATTGCACTGAAGTATAATTGATAGCTTTTCTAAAATTCAGTGTGCAAATTTATGTTCATTGTGTGTTTTGTTGCTTACTTAATTTCAGTTTATTTCAGATCTGTTTTTTTTTTAAACCTGAAAGAAAAATGAATGTGAGGCCTACTTATTATATGCTATACTCTTAACAGGAAAGGAAACTTCTGGAAGAGAGAGTGTCAGATCTTACAACCAACCTTGCTGAAGAGGAGGAGAAAGCCAAGAATTTGACAAAACTAAAGGCAAAACACGAGTCCATGATTTCTGATCTAGAAGGTATGCTTAGAGTTATTAAATTTTACTTACTGATACAAATACCCTTTCAAGATTCAAAGCACAACACAATGCGCAAAAATGCTTGCACAGCTTATGTTGTATACACAGATAAAGGTCAGAGATAATGCAAATTAAAAATAAATCAGGCAGACTAGTATAACAACATATAGACACTGCCAATAATAGGATGGCTGGTGAAGAGGGAGAAAGCCCTCACCACAACCCAAACAACCCAGGATAAGTTAGTGGCCTGAACAATGCAAGAGCCACATGGGAAGGGAAGGGGGGCAGTGAGTTGCCGATGCTAATTTACCCATCCTAAAGGGAGGAAGGTAATCTAGTGTGCTGCATAACTGACAGCCAAGGGAGGGTGCATGTTTCTGGGAAGGCAGCATGAAAGGATGAGATTTACATGTTCACCAAACAGCATATTCCATTAGTAGGGGTTGCACATGAACAGAAGTATTCATGCGGCAATGGGGCATGTCATTGTAAACAATAGGTGATAAAGAATACTGAACACCCTCCTATGATTGTAGAAATGGTATCCCCAAGCATTGTAAACAACAGGTGATAAAGAATACTGAACACCCTCCTATGACTGTAGAAATGGTATCCCCAAGCATTGTAAACAATAGGTGATAAAGAATACTGAACACCCTCCTATGACTGTAGAAATGGTATCCCCAAGCATTGTAAACAATAGGTGATAAAGAATACTGAACACCCTCCTATGACTGTAGAAATGGTATCCCCAAGCATTGTAAACAATAGGTGATGAAGAATACTGAGCACCCTCCTATGACTGTAGAAATGGTATCCCCAAGGAAAGCAAAGATGGTGGCCAACAGGTTTGAAGGAGAAAAGTGCCAGAAAAAACTTACCAATGATTAGGTAAACACAGTAAAATATTTTCTTTTATCATGAGGTTTAGGTATTAAGGTAACATCTATAAAACAAAACATGAGTACATGACATGTATTTGTGTCACACTGATAAGCTAGGACTGAAAAGAAACTAGGAGCGTATTTTCATTTAATTAGAGGTTGGGTTAGATGGCGTTGATGCAACAAGGACTGCATATACAAGAGTGAAACATTGTCCCTAAGACACCAAGAACAGTAAAAGTGACACAGCTACATGTTTTGGGAGTTAGCACCAAAACAGCAGTATTCGCATATTCCATATTTCCCTAATGACTTCACTAAATACTTTCTCCAAATTCTCCAGGAATGTAGAACTAACAAGTAGCACATATACAAAAAATCTCATACTGTATGACAGATCCAGTTCTCTTTCTCCTTGAACGTCACCCCTCTAAAAAGAAATTGCATGGGAAAAAATAAATAAAATAATGGTCCTACAGGTGGAAAACATAGACTGAAGGTTGAGGGAAGAAGAACCAAATTTTAAAAATAAGCAAATAAAGCCATAGCTTAACCGCTACATGGGTAAAACATTATTTGTGTACAATATGTCATTGTTGTTTACATAAACTCTCTGGTTCACTTCATATGTCTCTATCTGTACTAGGACAACTGTGAACTGTAAGTTTATGGTACAGATTGATGGTGGGTAAGTTTACGTGTGCCCCTCTTATTTGTTGTAGTGCTGTTTTTTTGCATATCCTTATATTTCTACCAAGTCTATTCCTGTTGTTGTATTTGTTGTGTTTCTGATGTAAATAGAGCTTTTAAATTTGATTTACTTTATTTACTTTTTTGTATCTTATTTTTTTATTTATTTTATTTATTTATTTATGTATTTTTATTTACTTTTTTGTATCTTATTTTTTATTTATTTTTTATTTATTTATTTATTTATGTATTTAAATTCATTATAACTCTCTTCTAATGTTTGCATATTCTAGTCCAGAAGCAGTCCTCACCCTGGAGGACACAGACATTTGTGCAGTTGCGGAGACCTGGTTCAGGGCTGTGGGGATTACCCCAGCCATACCAGGTTACACTTCCTCCTTCCACATGTTCAGGCCACAAACTGAAGGGCAAGAAAACTAAAGGAGGTGACATATCAAT
Source organism: Protopterus annectens (assembly GCF_019279795.1). Lineage (NCBI taxonomy): Eukaryota > Metazoa > Chordata > Ceratodontiformes > Protopteridae > Protopterus > Protopterus annectens. The sequence continues at coordinate 142,968,450 of NC_056746.1, forward strand.
GTTCATCAAAGATATATACACCTCCAGATTTGTCAGACAGTATGATGCCCTGGAGATATTTCAGGTGCAGTTGGCTGTTGGTAGGACACATATTCAAGTCATTGCCAGCTACAGAACCCCCTCCATAAAATCAGAAGACCCATTCTGCCTATTTAGATCTACCTGAGTCTATCAAGATACATCTTAACACCATAGTTTTGGGCAACTTTAATTACCTGAGCATTGACTGGGTGTATTGCTTGTGCTCAAATTCACTTGCCCAAAGGTTCCTCAACTTTGTCATCTCCAGAGCCCTAGACCAGCTGATTGAAACCCCCATCAGGGGCACCAAAATCCTGGAACTGGTGCTTGCAAATATGGGAGACCACTGTAGCTCCCCCACTGTGGTTCATTTCTGGTGAAATCTGACCACAAGTCAGTCTTGTTTGAGGTAACTATTACACCTGGCCCTCCCCTGCTGGCAACTGGACTAAGAAATGTCTCCAAGGCAGATTGTGGCCTTTTATGGGATGGTATAGATAGCTCCATTGCACCTCTCCGCTCAGACTGAACCAGTAACTACAATGAGCTCTACACCAATGCCCTATACAAGCACCTGTATAACTGCATTGACTCGGCAGTACCTGTTAGGACCAAGGCAAGCTTTTCAGGGAAGGGCAGACCTGCCTGGTGGGTAGCCACCATTAACAGGCTTTACAGTAAAGGGAAGAAACTGCTATCCAGGAGTGAGAGGGAGTTGGCTGTAGGCTGGGGATATTCCCTCCTCAGCTTAAATAAGCAAGATGGACTTATTGTGAAGTCCTCCAAGGCAAACTATGAATCCAAGTTGGCTTCCTCAACCAGGGACACCCATAAGGTGCTTTTTGGTTGCATCCGTAAACTGAAGGGTAAGGCTCAGATTTGCCCCAAACTGGTAGTTAATGGTAACACATACACTGAGCCAGTCGACATAGCTAACCTGCTAGCCAACAGTTTTGATGAAGACTTCACTTCCCCATCTCCGCCACACATACTTCATGACATCCCTACCACCTGTCCTTTACCTTGTATCGCTAAAGAGCAGGTCATAAGCACCCTCTATAAGGGCAAAAGCACAGCATCTATGGGACCTGCTAACATCCGAGGCTGCATCCTACATGGGCTCAAAGAAGAATCAGCATCACCATTGGCTACTCTTTTCAATCACAGTCTAACCACCAGCTTCATCCCAGCTGAACAGAAAACAGCCACCGTTATCCCCTGCACAAAGGAAGTGCTTCTACTGACCCAGGGAACTATAGACCTATTAGCCTGACTAGCCTTATCTGCAAGGCCATGGAGAGAACCACCGTGGACCTTATCAACAAAGATATAGATCATCTTCAAACACTAAAGCCTACCCAGTTTGGATTTGTCAAGGAGAGATCATGCTTTCTTAAACCTGGTAGACTTCTTCAAGACAGTCACAAGGGCTCTAGACAAGGAGAAATCTGTGCATACAGCCAACCTGGACCTGGACAAGGCATTTGACACTAACCCTCACTCAGGCATCATTGACAAACTCTCTCAGCTAGACATCAACCCTTATGTCATAAGGTGGGTTGCGAACTGACTCCCTGATAGAACCCATTCAGTCAAAATAGGGGAATCCACCTCCAACAGCAGACCTGTTACCAGTGGTGTTCCACAGGAATCGGTCCTGAGACCTCTATGGTTTCGAATCTATTTCTCAGAAGTACAAGCAAAAACTAATGGTCTGTGGCTGACAAAGATTTCTGATGACTGCAAACTGGGAGCTGTCATAGAATCTCCAAATGATGTCAACATCCTTCAAGAATGTCTTACACAAACAAATGATCGGTGCCAAAGTCATGGCCTCAAACTCAATGCAAAAAAATGTATTATCATCCCTTTCGGCAAGAGTGATGTTCCTGCATATTGCCACATCAATGGCAATACCCTAAGTACACACTCAGTGGTGAGAGATCTGGGAACTCAGGTTGACAGCGACCTTACCTTTGATCACCATGTCTCCAGAGTGGTAAGAAGGTCATTCTATATGACTAACCTCATAAGTAAGGGCATTGCCTCGAGAAAAGGTGAAGTTTTCACCTCCCTGTACTCTTTACTCATTAGGCCAATAATTGAGTACAATGCCCCTTTTGGAATGTACCTCTCAAAGCACCTGCAGCAACTGGAGAGACCACAAAGGTTCCTCAAAATGAAAATTCAAGGTCTTCAGCAGCTATCCTATGTGCATCAGCTGAAATCACTGTCACTTTATTATGTTTCATACAGACTACTCAGAGGCGATCTCTACCTTGCATATAAGGCAATCTTTGGCCCCGCTTTTTTGGAAATGCTGCACATAGTGAGTGAGTGAGTGAGTGAGTGAGTGAGTGAGTGAGTGAGTGAGTGAGTGAGTGAGTGAGTGAGTGAGTGGGCGGGTGGGTGGGCGGGTGAGTGGGTGGGTGGGTGAGTGGGTGAGTGAGTGTGTGTGATCCTGTTGGGCATCAGAATTTTCACGTGATGTCAGTTGTTCCTCTCACTAATCACCATTACAGTCGTCCTGTTGTAGGAAAAGATACAGACTTGGGACATACTAGTGGGATGCAGTGCTATCCACTGAAGACCTATTTTCTGGAGTGACTTTTTGTATTTTACTGATTTGGTAGGTAAATAACTCCCTATTGAAATGTAAGCATGCCTACTGCTGATAAGGCAAAAACAAAAACAGGCTGAAAACACAAGAGAAGAGTGAGTCTCGAAAATTGCCCTTCTCCTTTAAACTTCTTTTTGCAGGGGGCAAGCCACCCATGCATCCCCCATATGGGTAGCAAGTCCCCACACACACCCCAAACTTATACATACCAAACTCAGAGATCAACATACCTCAGAGAAATGGGAATATTTTGAGAAATGGCATCTCCATATATGTAAGTTCAATTTCTCAATCATTTGCTCTTCGCATTTCCAGATTCACTCTAGCAGGTCCTGACATTTTAAATGGTTACCAGTTAAATCTTTGATATGGAGGGGAGTTAACAAAGGAGTTGTCATCATGTTATAAAGTGACTGGCTGGCTGGCTTCCTTCTGTCTTCCACCCCATCCTCATATGTACAGATACTGATTTATATTGAAAAATGTTGTTAAGACCCTGGTTTGAGTCCTTAAAAGGTTTAATCCTTTGGAAGGATATATACTGTGCCACTGGTTCAAAGCAACCTCCCCCAATCTAGAGTACACTGATTAGGGTGCTGCAAAGTGTAGAGAAAAAAGCGTAGCTAATCTTGATTCTGCTGTGTCTCTGGATAAGGAAATGAACCTTTGATACTCTAGGTATGCAAGTGCATTCTGTTAGTTCCATGGGGGTTAAATCCTTGAATTTATGAGAACGTATTGTTAGGATTGCTTATGTAACAAATTTGGGAAGACCTGGCTTCTGCTATGTTGGTAGACATTTCACTAGTGATGAAGGTAAAAGAGTAATATGAGTGCTCAGATGTGGTTGTACATGAGTGCTCAGATGTTGTACATGAGTGCTCAACATGAGTACTCAGATGTGGTTGTACATGAGTGCTCAGATGTTGTTGTACATGAGTGCTCAGATGTTGTTGTACATGAGTACTCAGATGTGGTTGTACATGAGTGCTCAGATGTTATTGTACATAAGTGCTCAGATGTGGTTGTACATGAGTGCTCAGATGTTGTACATGAGTGCTCAATATGAGTACTCAGATGTGGTTGTACATGAGTGCTCAGATGTGGTTGTACATGAGTGCTCAGATGTTGTACATGAGTGCTCAACATGAGTACTCAGATGTGGTTGTACATGAGTGCTCAGATGTGGTTGTACATGAGTGCTCAGATGTTATACGAGTGCTCAGATGTTGTTGTACATGAGTGCTCAACATGAGTGCTCAGATGTGGTTGTACATGAGTGCTCAGATGTGGTTGTACATGAGTGCTCAGATGTGATTGTACATGAGCGCTCAGATGTGGTTGTACATGAGTGCTCAGATGTTATACATGAGTGCTCAGATGTTGTACATGAGTGCTCAGATGTGGTTGTACATGAGTGCTCAGATGTTGTTGTACATGAGTACTCAGATGTGGTTGTACATGAGTGCTCAGATGTTATTGTACATGAGTGCTCAGATGTGGTTGTACGAGTGCTCAGATGTTGTACATGAGGGTTCAACATGAGTACTCAGATGTGGTTGTACATGAGTGCTCAGATGTGGTTGTACATGAGTGCTCAGATGTTGTACATGAGTGCTCAACATGAGTACTCAGATGTGGTTGTACATGAGTGCTCAGATGTGGTTGTACATGAGTGCTCAGATGTTATATGAGTGCTCAGATGTACATGAGTGCTCAGATGTTGTTGTACATGAGTGCTCAACATGAGTGCTCAGATGTGGTTGTACATGAGTGCTCAGATGTGGTTGTACATGAGTGCTCAGATGTTATATGAGTGCTCAGATGTACATGAGTGCTCAGATGTTGTTGTACATGAGTGCTCAATATGAGTGCTCAGATGTGGTTGTACATGAGTGCTCAGATGTGGTTGTACATGAGTGCTCAGATGTTGTACATGAGTGCTCAACATGAGTGCTCAGATGTGATTGTACATGAGTGCTCAGATGTGGTTGTACATGAGTGCTCAGATGTTATACATGAGTGCTCAGATGTTGTACATGAGTGCTCAGATGTGGTTGTACATGAGTGCTCAGATGTTGTTGTACATGAGTACTCAGATGTGGTTGTACATGAGTGCTCAGATGTTATTGTACATGAGTGCTCAGATGTGGTTGTACGAGTGCTCAGATGTTGTACATGAGGGTTCAACATGAGTACTCAGATGCGGTTGTACATGAGTGCTCAGATGTGGTTGTACATGAGTGCTCAGATGTTGTACATGAGTGCTCAACATGAGTACTCAGATGTGGTTGTACATGAGTGCTCAGATGTGGTTGTACATGAGTGCTCAGATGTTATATGAGTGCTCAGATGTACATGAGTGCTCAGATGTTGTTGTACATGAGTGCTCAACATGAGTGCTCAGATGTGGTTGTACATGAGTGCTCAGATGTGATTGTACATGAGTGCTCAGATGTGGTTGTACATGAGTGCTCAGATGTTATACATGAGTGCTCAGATGTACATGAGTGCTCAGATGTGGTTGTACATGAGTGCTCAGATGTTATACATGAGTGCTCAGATGTTGTACATGAGTGCTCAGATGTTGCTGTACATGAGTGCTCAGATGTTGTACATGAGTGTTCAGATGTGGTTGTACATGAGTGCTCAGATGTTGTTGTACATGAGTGCTCAACATGAGTGCTCAGATGTGGTTGTACATGAGTGCTCAGATGTGGTTGTACATGAGTGCTCAGATGTTGTTTTACATTTCCTACAAGAGTGCACATGATTGTTGTACACCTTAGTGTTCTTCTAAAGCTGCAGTGTAGTTGCACATTAAGCACTTATGGTTCAAGGAGCAGCCTTAGGTTCATAGATTCATAGGTAATTATTACACTAGCTGCCCTTGGCAGCCATTTTAAGTCTAGCCAATTTCCTTCAAAGATGAGAATCAAATCCTGTACCTTGTGTCTCTGAGGTAAAAACTTTAACCATTATATCACCCCAACCCTATTTATACAGAGAATGTGATCACAGAGCTTATGAGCCCTCCTGTAGCTTTGGGAGTGTATTTTTTAGGAATCTACAGGTACCTTACTCTCAGTTAGGGTCAAAGGGCAACAGCACTAAGTACAATAGGCCTGGGTACTTTCATGTTACTTCAGTGACTAAAAGCATGCTGGGACATAACAGGGAGGTTCTCTTTTGTAATAAGTGGATCTTTGGCCAGCAGTCTTCCACTAAGACCAAGTCATTTCAGAGAACGTCATTTTGGGAGGATCACCCAGTACAAGACTGCCAGGAAAACTTCCCTGCACAGAGATACAATAAATAAATGACTTGTTAGGTGCCCTCCTCCCACCCAGATTAGTACTTCCTTATTCCCATCCATCCTGCTAAAGAAACCAAATTAAAGCGGTTTGGAAAGAGTATTCAAATATAAGTGCAAGTCAGTAGATTTGTGGTGTGCTGGGGATGGGTTAAAAGATAAAACATTCTACAAATGCTCTACTGCATTCTGATCCAAAGGTGTCTGGATCTTTCCTATCCAGAGCCACATTTCACAAGTTAGAAATGTTATCCAAAAGGGTCAGGGTCACAAAAAGTCCCTACTCTTTTCAAAAGAAGAGGGTATTATTCTGGATTCTTCGTATTAATTTATTTTGATGAGTCATCTTTGTTACAGCCATACCTGACAAAGCTGTTTAAAAGAACAGTACGCCACTGACCAATTGTTTTCACTTTTCCTGAGTTTTTGTGGTTGTATTAATTTAGGAGTACAGTGGGCTTGTGGCTTATACTCCATATAAAAGAAATTGCCAGTGGCAGGCCATTCACTTAAAGGTGCTTACTGTGTCATGGTTTGTATAATGATGATTCGTGAAAAGTGAAAACAATTGGTCAGTGGCATACAGTTTTATTAAACAGCATTGTATAGTGATGATTCGGTGACATGAACCATCTCCCAGGCTCTTTCATTTTCTAAAGAAAATGTGCCTGTGGAGCCCAGTCTTGTGTCTTTCAGATGTTGACAATCACATCAGGGTAAGGACATTTGGGATTGTACTGTTTCAGTCTTTCCGTCCTCCTCCTCACGAGGTATAGGTGGTTATGCTGGATCTCAACGATTCTTAATGACAAGTCCTAAGCTTCAAAATCCACAGGAGGTTTCTCAAGTTTCATTAGGAGAACAACATTTCCAGTCTGTGGTTTTCATTTGTGGTTTGTTGACTTCACACAGGTTATTTATTAAAGTTTGTACCTGTAGCAGTAGCCCTCAAGATAAGTGCCATCTACTACTACTATTTAAACTGCCAAAGGACAGTTCCAGAAACAGATGCATAATCATCTGCAGTCCTCTTTCTCTGCCTGGAATTCCTGGAATTAAGAGTCACTGGAAAAGTCTGACAATTTTTCTCATTGTCCGTGGTTTGTTCAAGTCAGGAGAATATGTTCCTGACTTCTGAAAGAGTATAGGTGATGATGATCCTGTTTACATGGCAGGTAATATTATAGCAGTAATTGACTGCCAGAATCTGTTTTTTCCATTCTTGGTCATACATCAATAAGCACCTTTATGATCTTACCAGCCAGGGGGTACATGAAGTAATTTCAGCATTATATGAGGAGCTTGTGGAACTAGCCAGAGGATACCCAGTATAGGAAGCTTCCTTGGAGTCCATACTCGTTCTGAAAGTTCAGATGATATAGTTTTAGACTGCTCAAAGCATCATGGGGAACCATTCTAATCCCCCAAGTCCTAATAACAGACATATTAGGAAGAGAGTGCAACATATGTAAAGTCTGAGGCTGCAATAAATCTAGTCCCTTTTGTGGCTTTCACTACACATTAATTTAAAATAGATGTAGCTGACATTTTGGTTCTGAAGATGCAAGAACCTGTAGTGTAGCTAGGTTGGGAGGAAGGGGGCAGCTGCCCCAGGCCCAACATTTTAGGGCATGACTGGAGATGCCAATCAATTGCTAGTGCAGCACTGATATATTGTTTGTTTGTCTTTTCGGCTTTTCCCGGTTAGGGGTCGCCACAGCGAAACTCCAGTCCGCTAATGATTGGCAGTAGATTTTTATGGTGCTGAGTTGCCAACCCGATGCCCAACCTTCAGCGAAGGCATGCCCATTCATGCATGTCTTTCAGAAGCCACTCGACCGCGGGGAGGACATGCAGACTCCACACACAAGGCACTCCTAGCACTGATATATTCATTTTCTATATTAGCATTTCACTACTGCTTTTCTGCAGTACCAGTGTTTGGTTTATGGCATACATTATATCAAGCAGCTTTCACTGCAGATTTAAAAGCAGAGAAAATCCATTTTGTTTTGTTTTTTTTTCTTTTTTTTTTGCTTTTTTCTCTTCAGCTGAATTGAAAGGGCAGGTCACAAAAGTAGACCTGGCTGACTCCTGAGTTTTAGGAGCACAGGACCAGTTCACAATTTTTTTAGGGCACCAGATTGGGGAATGGCACCAGGCACTAGCTCAGCCAGCTATGGTTCTGTCAAAAACTACCTGGGGCCAAGGGTCTTGAGGTGGTGAAAGACACCATCAAGTTATAAGGTAAGTAAACAAAGAGGGAGACGTATTTAAATAATTTGTTCAGGATGGCAACAGAGCTTGAGTTTTATACTTTATTTTTTTTTTTGTCGACTGTAGTTTATTTTGCAGTGGAAATGAACATTTTAGCGAATCATATGTTAGTTCTTCCAGGCTATGAATAATATTTAAACCCAGAAGAGTTTGCTCATTTGATGTTTGTCTGTGTACTCCCTGTTCAGAGGTATATCTGTTTCCCATTAAAATGTCGAACTCCTGAAGCTTTGTAGGACTAGCTTAGGATTTACAAAGTCTTGGACAAAGTACAAACTTTAGACATTTCTAGATTTTTTTTTTTATTCAAAAGGTCCTATTAAAGGTGCAAAGAGAAAGAGTGAATCCGATTGTTGTGGCACTCTGTTAAACAGAGCAGCAACAATTATCTCTTCTGTTAGAGAATGTGATTCAGTCACAGCAAATGTTTATCAGGAAAGATCTGATTCTTTAATAAAATGGTATTTTTAATACGTTTTATCCTTCATTCTATCATCACATCACAGTCCATCAGTGAGCTTCAAGGGAGAGTGCCCTAATAGGGCTGGGATACCAAGAGAGCACATAATACAGTAGCAGTTGTTTATGCACTTCCCCCATAACAGAATGAAAGCAATGAATGTTGGTTCAAGCATCTGACAACAGACAGATGCAAACAAGTTACTGCTTGTGTTTCCCCTGCCTTTCAGACCTGCAGAAGTCAAAAAGGGACTGAGACACCGGTAGAACACCTAAGAGGATAGCAGATGTTTCTCCTTCCTCTAGACAAATTCAGGAAGTTTTCCCTTCACCATGCATCAAATAAAACTGTTTTTGTCCCTGATGAATGGAAAACAGCAAACATCACCCCCCTTCTTAAGGTGGTACAGCAACAGACACTGGGAATAACACACCCATAACCTTAACCAGCCTTATCTGCAAGGTCATGGAATGAATCATCATGAAACTTATAAATAAGGATATAGGTGATTTCCAAACCCTTGATCCAACACAGTTTTTTTTTTCAAAGGCAGGTCATGCCCATTAAACCTGGTGGACTTCTTCAAAAACATCACCAGAGCCATAGATGAATGCAGATCTGTGCATATAGTCTACCTTGACTTAGCCAAGGCCTTTAACACAATCCCATATTCGGGCATTATTGATAAACTCTACCAGTTGAATATCAACACTTATGTCATTAGGTGGGTTAACTGGCTCACCAAAAGATTACACTCAGTCAAAGTTGGGGACTTTACCTCAACCAGCAACTTTCAACCGTGGGGTTCCACAGGGGTCAGTGCTAGACCCCCTATTGTTTGGAATATACTTCTCAGAGGTTCAGGCCAAAACAGAGGGGTTGTGGCTGACTAAGTTTACTGATGACTGTAAATTAGGTGCAATCATTAATTCCCCAAATGATGTCAATATACTTCAAGAGGGACTTACACAAACCAATGACTGGTGCCAAAGCCATGGACTCAAACTCAATGCAAAAAAAATGCATTATAATCCCCTTAGGTAAAAATGATACCACTGCGGACTGTGCTTTTCTCCCCAGGCTTCCAATGAAAAAGGGTTTTTGCTCAGATGGACTATCCCAGTTAACAAATGTTAAATATATAAATAAATAAAAATACCCTAAGTAACAACTCAGTAGTGAAAGGCTTGGGAATGTACATTGACTGTAGCACAAATTTTGACCACCATGTGTCTACTGCGGTAAGGAAGGCATTCTATTTCGCACACCTCATTAATTAGCAAAAGCATTGCCTAAACAGAGAAACAGGTCATAACATACCTGTACTCGACCCTCACCAGGCCAATAATTCAGAAAAATGCTTCCTTTGGTATGTATCTTACCAGGCACCTGCAGTAACTTGAGACACCTCAGAGATTTCCAACCAAGAAAATTCAGGGTGTCCAGCATCTGTCATACACTGACAGGATGAAGTTACTGTCACTGTACTCAGCAGTGTACAGACTACTTAAAAGAGACTTGTGCCTGGCCTACAGAGCAATATCGGATCCAAGGCTAACTGAAATGCTGTACATCTGCAAGTCAAATGGGACAAGGATCTCCCACTCCAGGGACCTTAACCTGGCCTGAGACATAAATAAGACCTGCTGGAGAGACAGATATGTCTTTCAGAAGTTGCCACTCCTCTGGAATAGGCTTCCAATCCACATCAAACAAAGCCCTTCTATGATCCTGTTAAGGGCTTAGCCTGGATGACTGGATGGGAAACTATAAATTCATGCTGAGGATTTCACCAATGACCCTCCCAGATATGTCAGTCATTGCTAAACAATGATATTGAGTTTAGGCAAGATCCTTTATATTGGGTTTCTCTAGTATTATACTGGGTACGCACAGCTAGGTTTATAAAGACCTTCAGGTCAATAGTCCAGTAACCACCTATGAACCTTATAAAATAAAAGCAATAAAACAATCAGTGCTGGTTTAAGCTATCTCATAACACAGAGAAGCCTTTGTATAATTCAAATACAATACAAATAAAGAAAGAAAGTCGTAAGTAATATCTAACAAGCTTCTTATCACACCCCAAGTAGTGGCTAAAATGTATTCTTATTATTCATGACTTTAGCTAATAAACATTAAAAAAAATACTAAATATCAGAAGAGACTGTTGTGCTTAATAAGGGAAGTGAGCAATGTGATGAAACAGTCTCTGTTACAAAAAAATTGCCTTACTGTAGTATATTGCAATAAGAGAAAAGCTGAGTTCATTGGCATCTCTCTCTCTGATGACCCCTGTTTCACTAATGTGATTAATAGTGGCAAAATATGACAGCAGATCTACATAGGGCTCTTTCACAATATGGAAATTTCTATTACATTTGTTTTTACCTTGGGGTATCACAGTGTCAGAGCGAGTAGATTGTTGCCTTACAGCAAGAGGTTCTCTGGTGTGATTCTGGCCTGGGGTGCTTTGTAGAGTCAGCATGTCCTCGAGCAATTTATATGGGTTTTCTGGAAGCTGTGGTTTCCCCTCACATTCCAAAGACATGCAGTAGGTTGATTGGCTATAGATGTGAATGTGCATGTGTGTGCAATATGGAAGAATGACTACGGTGGTGTACGCCACCCAGTGGTCTGAACATTGGCTCTAGATGATGGTCACTGTTGACATGAAACCCTAACCCCATGTACCAAATGGGAAAAGGGGTTTGATGATAGTGTGTTTTGGCCTTACTTTAGCTTACTTACTTGTAACCATAAAGAAAAAGATATTGAATGGAGTTAGGCAAGAGAACTGGGTGAATGAGCAAAATGTTATTAACAGTAAACCAAGATAAAAAAAGATTAGCAGCCTGAAGATCTATGTGTTCTTTTGTTCAAGACTCCAAGTTTATGCATTATTTTAAACCAAAATCAATGTGATTTTTTTTAATGTGTGTGTCACAATTTTCAGTGAGACTTAAAAAAGAAGAGAAGGGTAGACAAGAGTTGGAGAAACTAAAGAGAAAGCTGGAAGGGGAATCCAATGACCTACAAGAGCAGATAGCTGAACTCCAAGCCCAGATCGCTGAACTGAAGATGCAACTAGCCAAGAAAGAAGAGGAGCTACAGGCAGCCCTGGCCAGGTAAAACCAAAGTCCATGTTGAGAGGTTACAATATCCTCCTGCTTGTAAAGCTATCAGGCAGAGAACAGCTCTTTCATGTTTAACGTTACCTAACCTGGCAAACATATTCAAAAGCAACAAATTAGACTTATCATTTAACAGCCATGGCTATCGAAATATATATTTTTAATTATCTCTCTCTCTCTTTCTGTATACAGACTGCAGTATAAAATATCATCTTCTTTGCACAGTGTCATTTAGTATTGGTTCATATGTAAGTACTAGGCTAGCTGCCCTTGCAGGCCATTTTCAGCCTATCCAATTTCCCAATTTCCCATTTTGTGCTCGAAATAACGTATCCCATTTGGTTAGAGATTGGTCGTACCCATCTCATAGTCAATAATTAGATGTTAAGATGTTACTCAATACAAGATCATCACTTAGTAGAATGGCGTGTGTGTGTGTGTGTGTGTGTGTGTGTGTGTGTGTGTGTGTGTGTGTGTGTGTGTGTGTGTGTGTGTGTGTGTGTGTGTGTGTGTGTGTGTGTGTGTGTGTGTGTGCCAGCGGTGCATTTGTGTCTGTGTGTACAGGGGCTGTGTATGGTTTTATGACTGGAGTTCTCATGGATATTTCTTTTTCTCAAATTAGGGAGCTTTTTTCTTTTTATGTGCTTTAGTAGTTGAGAGGGTTACATTAGCCTGTCCATTTTATACATGTAGTTATGTTTTATTAGTTTGAACCTGATTAAATAATTAATTATTAAACGATTTTCAGAATAGGTTCAGTTTGCCAGTAATAGCAACTTCCTGATTCATTAGTTGCAGTCTGTGTTTTATTTAATTTTTGTCTTCCAAATTTTAAACATATTTTTTCAGAGGCAACAGCCTCTCACCCTCAGTGTCCTGTGCAAGTTCCAAAGCCAGGAACATTTTAATGCAGTTCAGCACAAGTAACAGCAAATTATATAAGTGTTTGCCTCCTGCACCCCTGTACCCCCACTACTTATATATATTGCCTCTGAGATTACTGCACCTTGAGGAAAAGAGAATTCTCAAAGATATGGCAACTTTGGACTAAGTATACATTTCCCCATAACTGTATTTAACTTTTCACGTTGCAATGATTGCTCTTAACAAACTTAAAACAGGACATCTCTCAACATCCTTCAGTTATGTAACAAGCCATGGCGTTATTACACATTAGTGTTAATAGGCTAGTGTTGTTTGAAATTATTCTCAAGTCTATTTCAGCCTTTAATACTTTAGCTTACCGACCAGCTTCTGTTTTTGTGTTAACAACAAATAGTATATCAGAAAAGAAAGTTTTCCTTTCCCTTATGTGAAAAAATGGCATGTTTTATGACATAGCAATTGTTCTAAGCATCCAACCATGTGAAAATATACTTTGCAGTTCAAAACTTACAGATACTTTACTGAGCAAAAATTGTCTGTACTGATGGAGAAAGCAAAATTTAAATACCAGTCACAGCATCCAATCCAGTTTGATGGATTCCTTGATGCATTAAGTGTGAAAAACAGCACATTTCATTTTTCTGAATGTAAAAAAAAAATAATATAAACCCTGCACACATGAACTTTTATCACAAAACGCTGGTTAAGGAACAGAACTGTTATCTCACAGAGGTGGCCACAGCACACTTGATGATTTCACAAAGTTCCCTGCGTCATATTCAACTATAAAGTAGTATTAGCTAACAAAATGTATTATTTCACTACTTTTACTAAATGTACACTAAGACAACAAAAGATAACATAACCTGGCTTATTTTAAATTGCTTTATTTCATTTGTATTTGTTACTTCTTTTGATAGTTTAGTGCACATATTTATTATGTTAGATTAAGACAGGACTGATCTGTTTCCATTCCTTCACTGATTATTTTGTCTGATAAAAGTGGAGTACAATACTTTTTCCAACATATGAGAAGTGTTTGTGTAGCAAACAATGGAAAAAAAAAGGATAAAGCAGGAAATGGTAACAGGACTCCTACCTTAACTGTGGTTGAACACAACATTACTATACTGTATTTAATCAAGGGAAAAATATCAGGAAAAAATACTGAAAAGCAAACAGGAAGTACTAAACTACAGAAATCTGGGAAACAATGTACACCTTCTGGCTATCTATGTCATAGCAAGGCTGGAACAAGGAGGTATCTACCGTGGTGCCAACTTGTAGGGGGTGCAGAATATTGACAGCTTACAAGTCGTCACCCAAGAGACCGTGATCACACAACAGACAGCTTATAAACTGTACTTCTTTTTTGAAGTAGCTAAACTGGCAGACAATTTACAAAATTTTGTAATTGACAGATTAAGTTGTCAAACGTTTTTAATGTTTGGGGGGCTCAAAATGGGTGTACCATGCCCAGGGCACCAAATCTGCTTGCTACAGCTGTGCTGGATAACTTCCACTTCAGATTTAGTAGGACAGGAGAAGGTCTAAGACCTAATACCACCTATTTGGAACAGGAAAGAAGAAGGCCCCAATCGATTTATCAAAGGACAATATACCAATGTGATGAAATGTTTACATAGGTATTTTTATACCCCAAGTAGACTCCAAGGAATTTTTCCTCAGGTGGATAGAAAATGCTGGAGGTGTGATGGGCAAGAAAGAGATATAGCTGGGAACATATGTTTTGGAGGTATGATGAGCTGGCAGACTTTTGGGATTCCCTGCAGGCCAGTCTGTTGGAGATGCTAGGTGGGTGGATTGGACTGACTGGGAAGGTGATTTTTGAGTTATGCTACAGAATCGGAATTGCCTAGACATAGTAAAGCCTTGCTGAGCCTAATTATGGTTGCTGCTCAAAAAGCAATTACTAGAAAATGGAAATCAAAGTCTCAACCAACTTTACTAGCAGTAGTGAATATAGTAACAAAGATAAAAACAACTGGAATTGGGATCTTTAGAAAAGGGAAGGAGGAAACTACATAGAAAAAATGGGAATTCTGGGAACAATAGATGCAGAGCAGGAACAATGTTTATGAGGCAGGATTTAAATGAGTTATATAATGCTTAACTGACAATGACTGGATGGTTTATAAGTGGCGTATAATGTTTACAACTACGGTTATTTCAATGGTGTCACTGATGTAAACTGTTTGCAACTAATGTAATATCATGTGTATGTTTTTCATTTATATAAATCGATTGCCTTTGTCATATGTGGAAATTTAATAAAGATGTTGGAAAAAGCATATACCAATGCGATAACAATATATATGCTACTGACACTTCCAGATGAATATTAAAAAAATACATTACATTTTAAATATGGCAGAATTGTCTATTAATGTTCATAATTTACTTTTCTTTGATTGATTTCTGTGTCTAGTATCAGATTCATTTTCTGTTTATCGAAGGTTTTGCATTTGTAAATAGAATGTACTTTGGCATGTTCAATAACTAATTTCCTTTGTGTATTCCACCCACTCTGAGCCTCATATAAGTTATTTCCGATTAGTGATGTACCCCAATTAAAACATTTAAATAAATAAACATTAACAAACAAAAGACTGAAATGAATCAAGTAGACAAGCTGATATTTTATGTCAAAACTTTAACAATTGTGCCTGTAAATTTATGCCTGTAACTGAACTACAGTTTGTTATTTGAAAAGAGCCAAGGCTTTCATAATTCAGTAATAACTGATGGTATTTTTGGTGGCTTTCATAATTCAGTTATGATGCTGCCCAAACTTATTCATATTAGTAATGGATGTCAGGTAAAGCCACAGCAGTTTTACTGCCTATTTTGATAAATACCTTATTTGCAGGCTTGAAGATGAAACAGCTCAAAAGAATAATGCACTAAAGAAAATCCGTGAGCTGGAATCACACATCTCAGATCTCCAGGAAGACCTGGATTCAGAGAGATCAGCTCGAAACAAGGCTGAAAAACAAAAAAGGGATCTTAGTGAAGAACTTGAAGCCCTGAAAACAGAACTTGAGGATACTTTGGACACAACTGCTGCCCAGCAAGAACTTAGGTATTCTAAATTATGAATAGTTGCTGATTACAAAGAAAATGCATGGCATTTACAAATAAAAGAAAAAATAGTTAATTGAAAACTAAAATGTTTTGTGGCTGGTAAGTTGATGCATGAAGTCATAAGTCATTAAGACAAAACTTGCATAATACTTGCTACATGATATAACACATAGACATATATGTTCTTAAATGTTCCTGCTGCTATGTGTGGGCATATGTGTGTGTGTTTCATTATTTATATAATGTATGGTGAAACACTGTTTTGCATAGAAGCCCTTGAAAAAGAGTTATAGAATAAAGCATATACAGCCATATTCAACAATCCTTTCACTTAACTGGCCACGCAGTATGAAGACAATGGTTATAGCAAAGCACTCTGCAAACTACACCAATCTGCAAATTCTCAGACTTCTTCAGGTTGTCCAAGCAGGGCAGTATAAATGTAAATTATTTAGTGGAGGTCATTAGCCTGTATTGACAGAGTTTTGCCTAGAAGTTTGGGGAATGTTATGCATTTGTACATTGGGGGTGTAAATGGAATGTGTGTTGGGGATACAGGAAGTAGCATGTATACCCTTTTAAAGTCACTGCATGCCATGCTACAAATGAGGTGGAATGCCTCCAAAACAACACTTGACACAATCCCAGATCCTAACTACCTGAGTCACAAAACAGAAGGGGTTAAAGTACACAAAAAGGGCATGAAATATCAGAAATATATGATATTTCTAGACAAATAATTGAAAAACAAGGATAAGTCTTTATTCATTGGAGGATGGGAATTAGCTGTTTATGTTGCCTTGTCTATGTTGGGAGAAGGAGATGATGGTTCAAGGCTATAAGATAGGGGCTTGTGGGCTTAGTGAACTCAAACCTATGATGATAGCTCCCAAATGGCATGTGTGTGATACCAGGGTGGGGTTAGAACCATGCAAAGAGAAACTCTAAATGGCTGCATGCATAAAGACTCTGTGAGTGGCTTTTGTGCAAGAGACGAAGGAGAACTGATCAATAGCATAGCTTGATAGTAAGTAGGGGGGAGGGTGGAGCAAGCATTTATTTTCAACTAGCTTTGCTAATGACAAACTTAAACCATGAAAGTAAATCTTCAATGTTTCTCTTCTTCCAAAAAAAAACAGTCACAATTTTTATTAAGCAGTGACAACATAAGCATGTAATTCATGCATTTTCACTTTCTGCATGCATTTCCATCTAACCCTTTCTTGAGTGTCATTTTTATTTAAAATTATCTTATATTTCAGAGCAAAGAGGGAACAGGAAGTAACAATGCTGAAAAAGGCCCTGGAGGAGGAGACAAGATCACATGAGGCTCAGGTTCAAGAGATGAGACAGAAGCATACCCAAGCTGTGGAAGAACTTACAGAGCAAGTCGAACAGATCAAAAGGGTAAGAGTTAAGCCTAAAGGTCAGTGTCTGAACCATGCTGAAATGGTTATATTATTATTGCAATTGAATACTAAGTACATAAAACACTACAAATTTATAAGCAGTATAAAAACTAGTAAAATCTGTATATGTACATGCTGACACACCACGAAAAATACAAAAATCTTTTACCAAAAAAAGATGCATAACAAATGCGGCATCTTCTCTGAATATAACTTTGCAGCCACTAGTGTTTCAGAATCACTGGGGTCATAAAAAAATGACTGTATAAAACAATCTGACTCTTTTAATGACCACATTTAAATGGGTATTTACCTCAAGAGATGGAGTTCTCACATTAACGTTTGAAATTAGACAGAGCATCTTGACACCAGTTTGACCACAAAGAACTATCAACAAGTTATTCAAAGCTCACTAAATTAAATACTACAGTTCTCTAGATTGCTCTGTTAAATGTTATATATAAAAGAATGGTTGACTGAGCTCTCAAAGTATGTGTCCCAGGCAGGTATGTACCTAGCCTTGAGCAGTATATTACCCTCATCTAGAGTGATGCCACAATATAAACAAAAAATGATTGATTTCAATAATTTTATTTATTTTATTTATTTTATTTTATTTTACATTTGTTGACCGGGATAGTCTAACTGGATTTATGTCCATTTTCAGTAGAGTCCCGGGGGGATAAGCTCCAAGAGATTACTAGACTAATAACATACAGGTACTAGTTGTTATACAGTTAAATACTACACATTTTAAACAGTTCATGAATCTTCACAGTTTATACAAAAAACATGTTACAAGCATTAGATAAGGTATTTTAGACGTTATGTACAAGACTTCATTAGTAACCAGAAAATAATTGTTAAACAAATGCATACTTCAAGTTTCAACAGTTCAGCAATGCTCACAGTTTAAACAATACTTGTTGCCTGCCTTAGGTAGGATGCTTTAGAATTATATGCAAAAGAATTTAACTAGAGATAATTTAAAATACCTATTAGGATAAGATATGTTTTTGCCAAGGATAGGCCTTAATCTAAAAAGACACAAATAGAGCAGGAATTAGGTCTTAAGAGAGGGTATTTGGGATATTGTATGAGATTAGTCTGGATTTGTACAGGGACATAACCAATGGGTTTTAAGATAGAGTTTCAGATTGTGTTTAAAAAGTGTAAATGAAGATAGTGATGTAAGTTCATGGGGGAGTTGGTTCCAATACTTTCCAACTGCATTTGAGAACAGAGCATCTCCTGCCATGTTATTAGATTTGCATGTTGATACAAGTAGTTTATTAGATGAGCGTAAAGTTGAAAGGTTCTTATATTGGGTAATGAGACTAGCAAGTATTGGGGTATTGGTAGGTTGGAAAAGGGTTTTGTGCGCAATGGTGAGTTGTTTAAAGTAATTCTTATTCAGAAGCTGTAACCAGCCTAATTGCTTCAGATTATGGCAGTGATGGGTCCTAAAGGAGGAAGCAGTAGCAAATCTGGCAATGCTATTGTAAGCATTGGCTAGCTTGTTAAGGTTATTTTTTGACAAGTTAGTATATATGGAAGAAGCATAAAGAAGTGTGGAGATAAGGTGGGAATAGGCAATAGTGGTTCTGGCTAGTGGGGAGAGAAAGGGTTTTATCCTATAGAGAGAGCCTAGTTTCCTGTTGACAGTTTTTTTTAGTATTGTTGATATGGGTTTCAGGTTGGACAGTTTGGAGACAAAGCAAGAGAGGCAAGATTGCATTGGTTTGGACATGTGCTGAGGAGGGATGCTGGGTATATTGGGAAAAGGATGCTAAGGATGGAGCTGCCAGGTAAGAGAAAAGAGGAAGGCCTAAGATAAGATTTATGGATGTGGTGAGAGAGGACATGCAGGCAGTTGGTGTGAAAGAGCATGATGCAGAGGACAGAAAGAAATGAAAACAGATGATCCGCTGTGACGACCCCTAACGGGAACAGCTGAAAGAAGAGGATGTTGATATGAGTTTCAAAGTTCAGGTTGTTATCAATGGTTACCCCTAGAAGTTTAGTTGTTTAGATCGGGAGATATGAGTGTACCATTATTGGATAAGACTGAAAAGTTCATTGGGAGTGATTTACAGGTAGGAGTGAGGAGGAGGAGGAGTTTGTTTTTTTGGGGGTTCAAGAGGAGGGTTCCTATCAGCGTTGAAACCAATTTTCTGTTTTATTGAACATTGTCTGAGTTAGAGTCTGAAGTTGGGATTGAGATTTAGCTGAGAAGATTATTGTCGATTCATCTGCGTATTGTACACAGTTAGTTAAAGGAATAGCTAGGTTGAAGTCATTGATAAATATTGAGAAAAGGAGGGGGCCCAATATAGAGCCCTGAGGAACACCTAGAGTAACTGGGAGATGGGATGAGAGGTTGTTGTCCCATGTCACTGCCTGCTGTCTATTATCAAGATAGGACTGAAACCATTTTATAGTCTTTGTGTCCAGAGAGAAGGATTTTAGAATATTGAGAAGTAAGTGGTGGTTGGCCATGTCGAATGCTTTTGAAAGGTCGATGAAAAGTGCTGAAGAGAGAAGATTGTTATTACAGTTTTTATTGATGCTGTCAGTGAAGGATAGGAGTGCAGTTGTTGTACTGTGGAAAGGCCTGAAGCCATGTTGAGATTTGGCCAGTAAATTGTTCTGAGGTAGGTGGTCTAGTAACTGTCTGTGGATGCACTTTTCCATTATTTTAGCTAATGGGGAAAGTAGAGCTATGGGACGATAGTTAGAATATTCTCTGGAGTTTCCTCCCTTGTGTAGGGGGATAATGTAGCAGATTTTCCAGAAGGTGGGAATAGTGCTTTCTTGTATGGTTCTATTTATCAGCAATAATACAGGATAAGCTATGACTTTGGCTGCCTTTTGCAGGCATTCAACAGGTAGCTGGTCAGCTGAGGGGGTAGTAGGTTTTAGTTTACTTAAGAGGTTGCAGATGAGAGATGTTGGGACAGGTTGCAGGTTTAGAGTTGGGAGAGAGTTAGTATTGGTTGGAAGGGCAGAGTTATCTGCTGTTAGTTTATTAGCAAGTGTTTGGATGGTCTCATTGAAGAAGGTATTGAAAGCATTAGCAGTTTGCTTTGGATTGTCGGAATCTGATCCTATAAGGGGTGGTGTTGTGGATTGGCCTGGTTGAAGTAGTCTGTTTATGCTAGCCCAGAACTTTTGTGGATTATTTTGGTTGGTCTGTTGGAGGTGGAAGTAAAAGTTTTTTTTTATCTCCGAGTATAGCTTTCTTAGTTTCATTTCTTTTTTGCCTGAATTGTTGTTGGTCTACGGGATTTTTAGTTGTTCTCCATAGTGCCCAAACTTTATTTCTCTGTTGAATTTTCTGCCTGGTTTTCTTTGTAAGCCATGCGGCGGGTTTAGATTTAATTTTGATGGAATGCTTTGGTGCATGGTGGTTAAGGATTGTTAAGAATTTTGAGTTAAAGTAGTTTGTTGCTTCGTCAAGTGGGAAGTATTTTATAGGTGACCAATCACATTCTTTTAGTTCAGCTTGGAAATTATTGGGGTTAAAGTTTCTGTTGCTTCTTATTGTTTTATATATGGTTGGGTTGTGTGAGCTCAACCTTTGCCTGATTATTTAAGTGAGAGAATGGTTACTTACATCATCAGGGAGAGTACCTACATTATAGAGTTGTTGGCCATTACTTACTAGAATCCAGTCTAGGATGGATTCTTTGTTACTGGGTTTATTAATTCTGGTTGGGGAGTTAATTGTTTGTGAGAAGCCATTAAGGTTAATATGGGAGGTTGGTGATTCAGTAGAGCAGTCCTTCCAGTCTATATTAAAGTCTCCAAGAATTATTGTCTCCTGGGGAATTTTTGTGAAGAGTTCAGCAGGGATAACTTCCAGAGTGGTGATGTTGTTACCAGGGGGCAAGTAGATACATATTATATTTAGGGATTTGCTGGGATTAAGTTGACGTTTGGTGCTAATGATTTCTGCATTGTTTTCAGAGGAGGAACCAAGATCTAGTATAGATATTTGTAGCCCTTCTTTATAGAGGATAGCAATGCCCCCACCTTTTTTTACTTTGCAGTCTTGTCTCAAGATGTTGTACCCAGATGGAATAATTTCAACATCTTGTGTAGTGGGTTTTAGCCATGTTTCTGTTAAACAAAGTATATCAAAGGAATGAACATCCAGGAGAGCATGGAGGTGGGCAATTTTATTATTTATGCTGCGAATATTGAGATGAGCTATATAGAGTGAGTTGGGAGATTTAGATGGGATATTTGGGGTAGCGGGAACATGAAGTTGTGGTTCTGTGCTTGTTTTTTGCCCCGGTCCTGGGTTAGGATAAATGTCCCCATCTAGTAAGGAGAGGTGTAATAGTTTGTTTAAGGGATTGTGGAGGTTAAAGTAATGGTGAAGAGGTTTTTTAGGTTTTAGATAGTTGTATTTGATACGGGTCAGTCTGTGATATTTAGCAGGTAAATAGCTAGGTAAAGATGTTATATTTATGTGTTCTAGGGATTTAATTAGAGGTATAGTACTTGTTTGTGCATTAGGGAAGTTCAGCTGTAAATATTTTGACTGTTCATATGAGGTTGGCAGGTAGGTTGCTGTTAGAGAAAGTAGGAGAAAGACAATGATTAGGAGACTTAGTTGGATTTGGAAAGGTCATGTTTGCATAGTGACTAATAAGCTTACTGGTGTTCTTTAAAGGGGAGGAGTTATACTAGGGGTGATTAGAGAGAGGTTTGTGTAGAATATTAACAAGATGACTGTTGTGATTGGATTGGAGAGGAAGGGGGTGTGGTGAGGATGTATAAGGTTAGGACCAGTAGGGGTGGGTGGGAATTGGGGGTAGGGGAGCGGAGTGAGCCCACAGGGTGAACGGAGCGGGTAGAGACAAGAGAGGTAAGGAGCTGGAAAGAATAATCAGTTGAAGCAGGGATTACACTAGGTAGGTAACCCTAATTACTGGAATAAAGTTAAAAGAGTAGATAATAGAGCTATTTGGAGGGTGTGTGAGAGCTAACCATAAAAATAAATAGATGTTATGGGCTACAGTTTAATAGCAAGTCTGTGGATAAACAGTATATAGCAAAGGTGTAGTACAGGTCAGGAGAAGGCTTCAAGGCCTGGAAGGGATAAGTCTGCCACCTGGTGACCCAAATTAATTTATTGTAAGCAGGGTAAAAAAGGAGGGACTTTAGGTTTCTAATGCAAAAAAAAAAAGGAGTAGTGGTTCCAAGTGTCTTTAAATGGTGGAAAAGTAGATTAGACTGGTTACAGAGTGTGGAGGGAGTAAAGCTGCTGGTTTTCCTGGCTAGCACTTTATAACCACCTAGATCTAATAATAAGTTATAGGCTGTACTGGCCGTGATAGTTTAGACCCATACTTTCATGCTCCCTTTACTGAGAAAGTATAGGGATAGGTTGCTCAACTGTGGAGAGTGAAGTGAGTTTGGACAGGGCCCTTGTTCTTCAGGTTGTTAGTTTCTGTGTCCTAGAGCAGTGTACTCAGAGTGGAGAGTTTCATGCTCCCTTTACTGAGAAAGTACAGGGATAGGTTGCTCAACTGTGGAGGCTGAAGGGAGTTTGGACAGGGTCCTTGTTTTTCAGGTTGTTAGTTTCTGTGTCCTAGAGCAGTGTACTCAGATTGGAGAGTTTCATGCTCCCTTTACTGAGAAAGTACAGGGATAGGTTGCTCAACTGTGGAGGCTGAAGGGAGTTTGGACAGGGTCCTTGTTCTTCAGGTTGTTAGTTTCTGTGTCCTAGAGCAGTGTACTCAGATTGGAGAGTTTCATGCTCCCATTACTGAGAAAGTACAGGGATAGGTTGCTCAACTGTGGAGACTGAAGGGAGTTTGGACAGGGTCCTTGTTCTTCAGGTTGTTAGTTTCTGTGTCCTAGAGCAGTGTACTCAGATTGGAGAGATTAGCCAGGATGCTGGGCCAGGAACACACAGCAGCTGGGGGCAGTTCTATAAAGGCTTAGTTGGGGGCAGTTCTATAATTGGCTTAGTTTTTGGTGTCATTCAAAGGGGATCCAGTTTCTGTCAGCCTGGGATGACATGATTAACAAACCTCGCTGCTTTGCCAGAGGCAGCTTGCACCTGGCACCACTAGGCTTTCGGCTGCTGGTAAAGTCTCTTGCCTCCCCCATAGTGGCTTTTTTAGGCAAGGTCTCAAAAAACAAAATTGTGTACATGAAATTGCCAACCATAACAAAATAAGGGTTATGCTGCTAGGAGCTTAAACCAAAAACTACACACCATGGAAGCACTTTTATGACCGAGGATGTAGATATCTGTGCAGTCACAGAAACCTGGTTCAAGGCCTCAGAGAATACCCCAGGCTTGCAATTCTACATTGCCTTCCACACCTTCAGACCACAAAACGAACATGTGAGAACCCTAGGAGGCAGTGTTTCTATCTATATTACAGATAAATTCACCTCCAGTCTAGTTAGGCTGGACAACTCTATGGAGTTACTCCATGTTCAGATTATTGTTGGTAAGACCTCCATTCAAGTCATAGCTAGTTATAGGTCCCCCTCCATGGATCATGATGCACACGAGGCCTACTTGACCAAACTGGAGTCAATCCAAATACTGTCAAACACTCTGGTCATATGGGATTTTAATTATCCCACCATCAACTGGGAAACCTACTGTAATCCTAACTCACTAGTACAAAAGTCCCTTGACTTTGTTAACTCAAATGCCCTGGAACAAATTGTTCAAACTCCAACAAGAGGAACAAACATACTAGATCTGGTCCTCACTAACGTGACAAACAGATGCACCACCACAACTGTCAGACCCACATTAATTAAATCTGTCCACAAATCACTTACCTTTGAACTGGCACTAACACCAGAATTCACAAAGGGTGAAGTCAGACTAAAAAACATCACCAAAGCTAACTATACCCTCGTAGGGGAAGGTACATATGCATTCCAAGTCCCACCCCAGCTGGAAGTGGTAACTACACCAAAGCTTACACTAAAGCCATGTACAATCACTTGTATAAGTGTATAGACTCAGCTGTTCCAGAGAGAATCAAAGTCTGAGCCCCAGGTAGAAAAAAGCCACCCTGGTGAACATCCAACATCGACAAACTTTAGAACAAATGCAAAAAGTTGCTGTCTAAGAAAACTAAGGCAAGGCCCCGACAATGGAAAAACACCATTCTCAGCCTCAAAAGGCAAATAAGACAACATGTCAAATCCTCTAGGGTAACTTTGAGAAAAACTTAGCAATCACAGCCAAGGATAATCATAAGGCCTTTTACAGCTATGGATGTAGTTTAAAAGGTAGGACCCAACAAGTGACAAACTAGTGACTAACAGTATCACACACACTGATCCCACAGAGATAGCAAACCTGCTAGTGGGAAGATTTGGTGAAAATTTCACTCCCTTATCCCCTCCAAACTTACAGGTTCATAGGTTCATATGTAGGTACTAGGCTATCAGCCCTAGGGCCTATACAAGCCTAGCCGTAATGATTCCCTGGCTATTGCTTCCCACAAATATTTACTTCCCTGGACCCCTGTCTAGCAGGGCTACTGCTGTGATCCCCGGGGTGAATTTCCTATCTCCCATCCAATCATCAAGGTTCCTCTTGAAGAGGGTGATTGAGGTGCTCTGCCTGACATGTATGGGCAGCACATTCCAAAGTATGGGGAGACTCTGGGTCAGGAACCTATCCCTCCAGCATGTTCTATTCATCATGATGACAAGGTTAAGATCCCTGGAGCGTGTGGCTCAGAGGGATTGGGATTTCTTTAAGCATAGCATGTCCAACAACTCTGGGTTGTTCGTGGCCTTATATGTTAGGCAGAAATTGCTTCTGAGTAGGCGATATGTGACAGAGTATAGCTGGAGTTTCTTTAGATGGTCAGCATAAGGCATCTGCTTTAGGCCTGTGATTCTTTTTGTGAGGTATTTCCGCGGCCTTTCTAGTTGTTGCAGATGTCTTGTGAGGTACATACCAAACAGGGCATTGTATTTTATAATGGGACTAATGAGGAATGAGTACAGAGGGACAATGACCTCCTTTTTTCTGGATGAAAAGTCCTTAGTGATGAAGTGTGCCACGTAGAAGGATTTTATAACTGTTGTGGCTATGTGGTTATCAAAGGTGAGACCACTGTCCACCTGTGTCCCTAGGTCTCTTATCTCACTTTCGGTGTTTAGTGTACTGCCACCTCTGTGGTAGTCCAAAGGTACGTGGGTTTTTCCCAAAGGGGACAACTATACATTTTTTGGCATTTAGCTTGAGCCCATGGCTCTGGCACCAGGCATTTGTTTTAGTAAGGCTCTTTTGTAGTATATCCACATAATTTGGGGATTCAATAATGGCTCCCAGCTTGCAGTCATCTGTGAACTTTGCAAGTCAGAGTCCCTTAGTGTTGGCCTGCACTTCCGAGAAGTAGATGCCAAACAAGAGTGGTCCTAGGACAGAACCCTGTGGTACACCACTTGTCACTTGTCTGGAGCTGGATTTGGAGTTGTCTACATTTACAGTGTGTGTTCTGTCAGTAAGCCAGTTTGCAACCCATTGAGTGACATTGGGATTAATGCCCAGCTTAGTAAGTTTATCTATGATTCCAGAGTGGGGGATAGTGTCGAAACCCTTAGCAAGGTCCAAGTAGGCTGTGTGAACCACCTTACCCTCATCCACGACTCTGGAAACTGATTCAAAGAAGTAGATCAGGTTCAGGAGGCAAGATCGGCCCTTCACGAACCCAAACTGGGTGGAGTCCAGTGTTTGAAGGTTGCCAATGTCTTTGTTTGTAAGTTCCATGATAATACATTCCATGGCCTTGCAGATCAGGCTCATCAGACTGATGGGATGGTTGTTCCCGGGATCCAAAGTGGATCCCCCCTTGTGGAGTTGGATGACTGTACCTGTGCACCACTCTGTGGGCACGAAGCCTGAGGTGAGGCTATGATTAAACATGACACATAGGTGATGTGCCAGTTCATTTCTATACTTATCACTAATTATCACAAACCTTGCTCCCAACTTCATCCCCCAACCTACATATCCAAAGAGCAGCTTATTAAACCCTTGTCTAAGGCAAAAAACACAGCCTCTGTGGGACCAGACAGCATCCATGCTGTCTTCTAAACAAACTAAAACATGAATTAGCATCACCATTAAGTACCCTTTTCAATCACAGCCTAACCACAGGCTTTGCTCCTATGGAATGGAGAACAGCAACAATTACTCCCCTCCACAAAGGTGGCTAAGCAACAGACCCAGGGAATTATAGACCCATAAGTCTGACTACCCTCATCTGTAAACCCATGGAACGTATAATCATGGACCTCATAAATAAAGACATAGGTGACCTCCAAACCCTGGATCCTACTCAGTTCGACTTCATCAAGGGCAGATCCTGCCTGTTAAATCCGGTGGATTTCTTTGAAAAGGTGACCAGCACCATTGATGAGGGCAAATCTATCCACACAGCATACCTCGACTTGGCAAAGGCCTTTGACACAATCCCACACTAAGGCATTACTGATAAACTTAGCAAACTGAATGTAAATCCCTTTGTTGTAAGATGGGTTGCCAAGTGGCTCAGAAACCAGTTACACGCTATCAAAGTGGGTGTCTCCACATTATCCAGCAGACCTGTTACCAGCGGGTGCCACAAGGGTCAATGCTGGGCCCCCTACTGTTTGGTATATATTTCTCAGATGTTCAGGCCAAAAGTAAGGCTGTGGCTGACCATGTTTGCAGACGACTACAAACTGGGTGCAATTATTGAATCCCCAAATGACGTCAGTATACTTCAGGAGGGTCTTACGCTGACCAATGACTGGTGTCTTAGTCACGGTCTCAGACTGAATGCAAAGAAATGCATCGTCATTCCCTTCAGTAAAAACAATGTCCCTTCACACTATCAGATTAACAATACTCTATGTACCTACGAAGTGGTAAGACATGTGGGATAACAAGTAGACTGAGACCTTAACTTTGACCACCATGTATCTACTGTAGTAAGGAAAGGTTTCTACATAGCACACTTGATTAACAAAGGCATCGTCTCTAGAGTGAAGGATGTTATAACCCCTCTATACTCATCACTAATCAGGCCCATAATTGAGTATAATGCCCCTTTCAGCATGTACCATACAAAGCACCTGCAGGAATTGGAAAGAACTCAGAGGTTTCTAACAAAGACGATCAAGGGACCTCAACATGTGCCTTACACAGACCAGCTAAAGTCCCTGTCACTATACTCAGTATTGTATGGACTTCTTAGGGGAGATTTATGCCTGGCTTACAGAGCAATCTCCAACCCAAACCTAATGA
Source organism: Protopterus annectens (assembly GCF_019279795.1). Classification (NCBI taxonomy): domain Eukaryota; kingdom Metazoa; phylum Chordata; order Ceratodontiformes; family Protopteridae; genus Protopterus; species Protopterus annectens. Next base: position 142,995,968 of record NC_056746.1, read on the forward strand.
ATTTGCTGTACATCCATAAATCAAATGGAACTAGAGCTACCTGCTTCAGGAACCTAAATATGGCCTGTGACTTGAATAAGACATGCTGGAGAGACAGATTTGTCTCCCACTAACTACTCTGTCTTTGGAACAGGCTGCCAATTCATGAGACGCAGAGCACCTCTGTGATACTTTTCAAAAGGAACCTGGACGAGTAGATGGGGAATCATAAATTTTTACCAGGGATAGTGCCCACAACCCTCCTGGACATGAGCAGTTATTAACAAATACAGTTCTGGGTATTGACTAGAGTACCTATGGTATTACACTGGGATGGAATGGCTAGGCTTGAAATGACCTCCGGGTTGATAGCCTAGTAGCCTCCTATGATCCTGTAATTTGTTGGTAACTTTAGGATGTCACTAATGAAGCTGGTCAATTTCATAGTCTGTATAAGTAATAATGCAGATCTTGAATGGAAAATATACATTTTTAACGAAGACACTCTTAATTTTCTTTTCTCTGTTGTAGGCACATTTCTAAATTCCCTGTCATTATAATACCCCATCCTGGTCACTGCTGCTGGTACAGATGGGCAGCTGAATTCACCCCTTGATATCTAATTAGTTTAAATACCTAGGTCACTATGTAAGACACCAGTAATTTCTTGTAAGTTTTACATGCACATACAATCCAAGAACAGAGAAGCTAACCTGATAGATTAGTACTGTAGAACAAACCAGACCAATTGTAGAGTCCAAAAACTATTAAGCAAATATCAGTCAACTGTTCAGTTTCACTTTGGAAAGTAAATAGTGTCAAAGCTTTCTAGTCAGAGAAAAACAAACACAAACCAGTTTCAGGGTCTATTCTTACACCCTCTTCAGTGCATTAAACTGACCCACTAATTCATCCATATACTAACGTGATCCAATGTCATTAAGACATATATACCACATGTGATTTGAAGAGCCATTCAGCCCTCATGAAAGTTGCTAAGATAAGTTAGAAACTGCATACTGATAAACCAATACGTATTCATGTATGACTCTCAAATATAAAAAATGAGTTACAAAAAAATAAAAAACATATATACACATATATATCTACATCCAGATATGAGCTTCATTAATACACAAAGTGGTTGTATTGCTTATAACAACAATTTAATTCAGACTTCTTATATTACTACTAATAAATACCACTACATATTTTTTAAATTTCTTTTAGAGTTCTTCATCCAAACCTGGACAAAATAAAGCTCCTAATATCACAACCCATTTATCTTAATTTCTGGATAGGATGTCCGGACAAACCTAATCGATTAACAGATGAGATGGCAATTCTTTATAAGCTCATTTTCTGGCCTAAAATATGCTGCAGAATACCAGTGGTAAGGGAAGCCATTAGTTTTCTTTTTCTATGTTATTTTGTCCCTGTGCTGCTAACTAGACACCCCTAATCCGACTCAGTCCATTCATTCTTCTGAGAGGATTTATATCCCATTACCATAGGGATGAGGTGCAGCCAGAGGAGGCATCACACAAGCAACCAAGAGGTTTACTTGAATCCTTGGCAACATCCCAGTAACTGAGGGTGTTATTTTATGGTCCTAAGCCCACCCCTTGAATGGGGGCTTGAGCTACCCACATCATTGCAGGGACCCACTATGCCTCCTGTCTTGTGAGTGCAAGGTCACTTAGACCCACAAATGAAGGTTAACACCAAAGAGTATCTTGGTGAGCTGCTAATCTGTCCCTGTATTTGTGGAGCAAAAGTTGTATCCAAGTTGTTAATGTTAAGATAAATACATTCAAGGTGAGTATAATAGTCTGCCAAAGGTGTGTTGTATCGCTTTCCTGATCAGTACTTTCATGGACAGAATATGAAGGAGAAGCTGATGTCTGGAGAGTATATGGTCTGAGGATGTGAGTACTGTGTTTATTTTGTTTGTGGCTATTGATCTTCTCCTAGCTTCAAGTGGTTGTGATCACTAACATGCACAAATGTGGGCTGATAAGGATGGAATACCAACCAGTCCCTCTAGTCCAGTGGCCATAGTTCTGTTCCAAAAGGAATTGGATTGGTCTTTGCAGTTGAGAGAAGGGCAGCTTGTCAACTAAAGTATGTTAGATATCCTGGCGTCTCTTGTCACAAGTAACAGCAGCAGGGATTAGAAGACTATTCCTTGGATGGGTACACCAGTAGCAGTACTACAGGTACTGTGACTATAGTAGTGAAGTGAGAAGGACATATCTCACAATTTTTACCATTCACTTTCTATCCCTAGTCTCAGTACTGGTCATGGGCTTTTGGATAACTAACAGAAGGATGAAAATATAGATACAGGTGTCAGAAATGAAGGCCCTTTAAAAGATATCCAGGTTACTTTACTATACAGAATGAGAGGTTTATCAGTCTGTGAGGATCATCAGTAATTTTATGGGTTGACAGGAATCTTCTGAGGTACCTACTGAGGATGTCCCCTGGGCATAGGTGAAAGAGAGGTATCAGGCAGGGTCCACTAAAAGGAGGCCCCTAGGCAGACCCAGGACAAAATAAAGTATATATATATATATATATATATATATATATATATATATATATATATATATATATATATATATGTATATATCAACTTGCCTGGGATCCCACAGGATGAGCAGGAAGCTGCAGCTAGAGATACTAAAATGTTATCTACCTTAATCAGCTTGGTACCAAGGTGACCATAACCAGACAAACTGGCTTAGAAAATGGATGGATCAATGAATGGATGCAATGACTTTATTTATTTATATTTGTTTACCGGGGTAGTGCATTGTTCTTAATGGACCACATAAGAAATGAACAAAACATATTTACAGATACAAGGATATGCTAAAAAAATAGGTATAATATTTTACAGATGTAAGTATGTGCTACAACATTTAGTTCAAGATGCAGTTAACAATGTCAAAATATGGATGGAAAAATGGAATTATACTTAGTAGAGCTTTATGGATAAGATGTAGCCATAATGACTGATATGGCTATAGGGATAGCAGCATATGATTATATAGAAAGGTATGAAGACATTGGAAGAGGCAAGTAATGATAGTTGCAAGAAAGTGATACAATGGGAAGACCAAAAAGGTGAGAAAGGCATGCAATTGTAAGAGGAGTAGAAAGGAGAAGTGTGAGGGAGGCGCAAAGAAAAGAGGGAAGTAGGATGAATGAGAAGCAGTAAGTAAGGGGGTGGCAAGATGAGATAAGGAAGGATGAAAAAGGGATAAAAGGACTTGCATGAAAGTACAAAAATGTAGGAATTTAGTGATGGATTATGTTTCATAACCCACGTAATCCGTACAAGCTATCCAACTGGGGAGCACTGTTAGCTATACATTCTCTACAACATGCAGTCACATTTCTTTGAAGTTTATTACATGTACTTTGGAGTACACCAGAAGCCTTTATTCTCACTGTTTCCATGGAGTAATTACACACCTTCATTAATGACACACACACTCCTACTTAACATTCACATGTCAGTTTCGTTCATATATTTTATTTTTACATTTGTTAAGCGGGTTAGTCCGACTGGGCCCAGAGAGCCCTTTTTCAGCAGAGACCCGAGGAGAAAAGCTCCAGGAAAGTAATTCAAAAATAAGAAAAAAAAAATAACAATTCAAGTTGTAAGATACTTAACAGGACAAAAACAGAGAAAAATATACAACAGGAATATTTACTAGGCAAAAGAACGGTATTTTGAGAATTCAGTATCAATATGTTTGAGAAATTTGGTCAGCATTAAGTTATTTACAAGGAATGTAGCAATGCCTAAAATAAAATAAAAAAAAAATCAGAGTAACATTATGGCATAGTACAACAAAGATATATTTAATAGCATAGGTACTAACTGCAGAGAGAGTAATATATGTAGACAGTTTAGGTAGATACCAGGCAGATATGTTAATTGAGAGAAGAAAAAAATTCATTAGGTAATTTCCTGACAAGTACACATCCATGAATGTTGGAAATGAATTTTTAGTTGCTTTTTGAATTTGCCACTTTTGGTAGTAGAGTGAAGGGACAATGGAAGTTTGTTTGTTCCATGAGTATGCAATTGAATGATTGTAAAGTATTTTCCAATATATCTTTTTATGTCCTAAATATTTTTATAATATAAAATGTTTGTCATGTCTATTTTTTTATATTGGAGACATTTTAAGGTTTTTGCAGTAATAAAATTTATTTTGCATTTATTGTTTATCTTCCCTATGTTACAAGCAGACGTATGTTTGTATATTCACTCTACTCCCCTCTTGCTTCTCCACAGGTGAAATCAAATTTAGAGAAGGCTAAACAGGGTCTGGAGAAGGATAATGCAGATCTCGTTGCCGATGTCAGGTCACTAGCTCAAGCAAAGCAAGACCTGGAATATAAAAAGAAGAAAGTGGAAACACAACTTCAAGACCTACAGTCAAAATACACAGAAGGAGAGCGTGTCAGAAATGAGCTCGCAGAGAAGAGCTACAGGTTACAGGTAGATGTCAACATCCATTAGACAGATTTATCACAGTTCTGAAAAATTATATACACTTACACATAGTTTCTCCTTGTTATTTATATAATTTTGGGGAATGATCATACAACTCTCCACCTTTGTGTGCAAAGATTAAGAAAAAAACATGACATGCCTGTTTAATGTAGGAAACATAACAGCCCAGGCTCTTCATAATATTTATGATTTTTTTTTTTTTTTTGTACTACTTTTTCTCCCCTTTGTCAATCTGCAGAATGCTACCCCAGTGCCCCAGTCGTCTGCAGGTCTACTAGCTCCTTCATGTACTTTCCTGACTTACCCAATGAGGTGGGACTGGTCGAGGATCTTAGGACATAAAAGGAGGTCTCACTGCCATCTTTTGCCAAGAGTGGGGTTCCATTTTTTCACACATGCTGTTTTTCCCCCCAGCTGTAGTCACAGTGGTGTGTCTAAGGAAGAGGTATGCAATGGGGGCATGCAGCATTTCTCCATGCCTCCGTACTGGCTCAGCTGTACCCCCACCATTTCACCCCCCCAGACTACACCATCCATTGTGATATCTCTGGCCCACTCCACAGATCATCAAAGGGGACACCCACAGGACCACCTCTCCCCACCCAGAACAGAAATGCCCATCTCTTCTTTCCCCTCCATCAATCACCTGAGTTGCTAATCAAACCCAGGTCGGCTGGGCCATAGCCAGGGCTTTATCCCTTTATGCCACCAAAGTGATTACTATTCTCTGATATGTACTCCCACAAAAGCAGATGTGAGCTATATGACTGACTTGCATTTAGATGAGTTAGGGAATAGTAAAACTGGCATGGGAACAAGCCTTATAATAATGGAGAGCATATCAACCTTGTGGCACTAAGGATCACATGACTACCGAAGTACCATCACCCCAGCAGATTACTGCCCTGTTTTAGGAGTTATCACTCTGCATTTCTAATCAAGACCTCAGCAATGGTATGACTCAGCAACAGTCAGTAACAAACAAACAAACAAACAAACATTTTACTGGTACCACACTAAACATCTATACAGAAAGAAAGTTAAAAGTTATACATTCTCTGTTTTTCCTTTTCTTTTTTTTCTGTAAAATTGAATACTGTATTTCTCTAAATAGTTCTGGAATTAGCAGTTAGGAGTTTCTTGCAGTTTTTGCTTTAATTTTGTTTTCTGCCTTTGACAAACTTTGTTTTTATCTTTCATTTTTCCTTCAAATTATATTTGCAGTTTTAAAGAAAAGAAAAGGTATGGCTGTGTGGTGCTTAGATCTATTGCTTTTAGGTATGTACATGTGAATTATTTAAGTTGCAACAACAAGTTATTTTCAACATTCAGATGATTAACGCCATATGCTTGCTTAAGTTACTAAAAGATGTCTGTTAGATGTTGGATCAAGATGCTTTTATGTTTTCATCCATGCATGCCATTCATAAACATCGTGCATCAGTGGCGTGGGACTCGTATGCCACTTGGAATGCCAAGGCCTTGCACAATTCACAAACATCCCTCTTAAGATAGACATTGTACACAGTCTTATCTCATAGTATTTCATGTACAGGGTACACATACAAGCAACCCTCCCTCTCCAATCATGTACAATTCAGAAACATAACACTCTCTGCATTCTAGATAGTCCAAAAGGAGAAACCTATGGACTCTAGCTGTATACAACCAGCAGGTGTTATAAATGTCAAAGCAGCAATTCCCCCTTTCCTACTGATTGGTTCCATTCAAGAAGTCAAACTTTCAAGAGTTTGAGAGCTTGAATTATTGGCTGCCGTGTTTGAAAATGAATGTTTTGAACATTGCAGCTGCTTAGGTACGTGGGATCACATTACAGTGAGGATCCTGGAATTTGCCTTTTCGTCACTGCAGTGGGATCTCTGAGTTGGTTTATATAATTAGCACGAGGAGGTAAAAAATATATCTTGGTTTTCTTTGAATCTGTGTGTTCAAAGTTATGTGCATTCGAATCCTTGTGATTCGAATGGTTTTAATCTGTTTCATACCATTCGAACGTTGAACAGTTTGAATAAATTACATATATTCTTGCTGATATATTTCTCAGCATACAGAGTTGAGCAGCAGGTCTGTGCCACACTAAAAACAGAAAGACAACCTCTGTTTTGTTTTAGGAAAAAAATGTACAGGCAAGAGAGTTCCCCATGATGCAGGCTGCCACAGTCACACATTTCCACATTCCCACATAGTGGTACTGCCAAGCTTCTGCCAAAGGGAGCTCCAACTAACAGATACCTTCATTACCATAATATGATAATAACATTAGCTCTTCTGTTAGGCTGAATGAATTGCAGTTCTTTAGGAACTGGGGTTAGTTATAAAGGCAGACCACAGCACTGCAAAGAATCATCTTCACTATCAGCCCCCTTTTTCCCATATTCTAAATGGGGTCAAAATGTTGTATCAACTGTTACCATCTCTTTCAGTTCAGTGCCACTTTTTCTGCCTATTTCAGCAGTCATGCCTGACTGTTGCAGGTCTTCTCTCACACAGTCTATCCACCTCTTTGCTAGACATCTTAATTTCCTCTTGCCATCTTCCTGCCTATCTCAAATCTTCTTCACTGGATTGTATTCTGCTTTCCTGCACATGTTTGAAGCACTGTAACCTGTTCTCTTTGACTTTCTCTCCAATTGGAGCCACCTGGGCTTCTCTGAAGTACTCATTCCTTCATCTGTTCCACAGTGGGCATCCTGTCAGCTGTCTCAGACACTTTATCTCCAACACCTGTAGCTTCCTCATCTGCTGTGCCTTTACTGCCCATGTTTCTGTACCATACAGTAGTACTGGTTGCACCGCTCTTTTGTACACCTTACCTTTAAGCTTCTTTGACACTCTGTGCCAGTTGACTGAAGCCCTTCGGATTCTAGCTCTGACCCCTTCATTTAGGCTTCCTTTCTCCTCAGCCACCCCTCCCAGTTATATGAAGCTGTTAACCTGCTCCACTATTTTCGCTTCTATCTCAGTTCTCATCTTCTTCTGATTTCCCCTTTTTTCTGCAATTACAACTGTCTCATCTGTACTCAGTTTCATCCTATGTGCCTTCATTTTTGTATTCCATTCCCCTATCATTTGCTGACGTTCTTGTTCAGAGTCTGTCTGTAATGCCACATCATCTGCATACATCAGCTTTGTTGATCTGTCCCCTCTGACTTGTTTGCCAGTGTAGTCCATCACTAGTATGAACAGCAGTGGACTCAGAGCTGAACCCTGATGCACACCCACTCCCACTGGGAAACCCTGTTCTTACTTGTGTCACTGGGTCCCTGTAGCTAGTCTGCACTAATTCTACCAATGTTTCTGGGATTTTGAACCATTGCAGAACTGCCCAAATCAGCTTTCTTGGGACCTTGTCATACACTTTCTCCAAGTCTAGGAATGCCCAGTTGGACTCTTTCATCATCTCCTTGTTTTCAGCTACCTGTCTCACTGCAAACTTTGGGTCAGTTGGGCTACATCCTGATCTGAATCAAAACTGCTCATCTCCCATCTTACTTTCTGTTTGTCAGTTTCCCTCTCCAGAACTTTCCATACCATGCAGTGTGACAGGACTTTGATACCTCTATACTTACCACAGTTGTGAATGTCCCCTTTGCTCGTATACACTGGCACTGGAATGCCTGTTCTCCAGTCATCTAGGATACTCCTTTCTCTCCATACTGCTATGAGTACCCTCTGGAGCCATTTCTCCCCTAACTCATCCAACATCTTGACTGTATCTGCCATGATCTCATCTGAGCCTGCTGCTTTCCCTGACTTTATTTTCCTTAGTGCTGTTTTTAATTGTTCCAAGATGGGCGCCTTTTCTTCCTTCATTATAGGCTGTATCTAGGGCACTACAGTTTCTGTGGGGTTTCCTTCATCCAGAAGATGCTTGTTCCAGGATGGGCACCCTTTCTTCCTTCATTATAGGCTGCATCTGAGGCGCTACAGTTTCTGTGGGGTTTCCTTCATTCAGATGCTTGTTCCAGGATGGGCACCCTTTCTTCCTACATTATAGGCTGTATCTGGGGCACTACAGTTTCTGTGGGTTTCCTTCATTCAGAAGATACTAGAAGTAATCTTTCCATCTGCCATTGATGTCCTGTGGATTGGTGAGCTGGTTTTTGTTGGCATCCCTTATGAAGGGTGTCTGATGACCATCTTCTTTATCTTTTGGCCATTGCATTGCAATCTGATAGAGTTTATTTATTTATTTATTTCATTTGTTTACCGGGAGATGTCCGACTGGGCCAGATGCTCTTTTTCAGCGGAGGCCCAGGAAGAAAAGCTCCATACATACAAGTAAACTGATTTGAACAATCAAGTTGAGCACAAATTAATTAGGTTAACATTATACAAAGCAGAGAGAAGCAAGATGCAAACAGAAATGTGATTAAGTACATAACAATAATTACAAAAAATTAACAAAATTGGACCTGCCAGTGATGCAGTTAAATAGCATGAAATAGCAGGATGTAATAGTTAGAAACAGTGAGACAGTTTGACAAGATGGCAAAAAATTCTCCCTAGCTGTTATGACCAAGCAGTGTCAGTGTTTATTTTGCTATGTGAACTTGATTACTGAACCACGTTAGCTTACTGCAGTAAATAACTGTAGCTGTGAGAAAGAGCTAGTTTAGGGTGAAAGCAAGGGAGAAAAGTAGGTGTTCAACCCTGGAGTAAGGCAGGAGCAGAGCCAGATGTTACTTAAGGAGGTGTTTGAAATCACGAGTGTTGGGGTTTGTAGCTATAGGTTGGGGAAGGGCGCTCCAGAGTTTGGCAATTTTATAAGAGTAGAGGGCGGAGCCTTGCATGTTGTGAGGTTGAGTAATCTTTAGTTTAAATTTATTTGAGGATCTTAGTGCCCTAGGATTACTGTTGGGTTGGATTAGGTTGGCAAGAGCAGGGCAGTCATTTGGTTTGTAAAGTATTTTGTGGGCTACGGACAATTGATTTAGTGTTAGTAGGTTTGGGAGTTCTAACCCTTTTAGTTGTGAGAGTACTGAGCAGTGGTGGGTTCTATAGGGATGGCCTGTGGCAAATTTGGCAATTTTATTGTAGCATAATTCCAGTCTATTTAGGTCTTATTTACGAATGTTTGTAAATACCTGGGAGCCATAGAGGAGGGTGGAGAGTAGTTGTGTGTGAGCAGTGGCTAATCTGGCACTTTCTTTAAGGAAAGATTTAATTCTATGTAGGGTGCCTAGTTTGGAGTGGACTTTTTTGATGGAGAGGGATATGTGGGAATCGAACCGTAGATTTTCATCAATTGTGACACCTAGAAGTTTGGTTTGGTTAGTGGGTAGCATTTTGGCTCCATTTGAGGAAAGAATTGAAATTGGGGTTAGACGTGTTTTGGCTTTGTTATAATTAAAAATAATTAACTTGGTTTTGTTTGGGTTTAGTATGAGGTGGTGGTTATTGAGGTAGTTTTCTATATCTTGGAAGGATTTCTGCATTTTTTTGTAGTTCTTGAGGGGTGGGGCTGTGCAGATTACTGTAGAGTAATCAGCATACTGGATAATGGAGGCTAGTTGGGTTGCAGAGCTGAGGTTGTTGGCAAAAATAGTAAAGAGAAGGGGGCCTAGTATGGATCCTTGGGGTACACCAACAGTTATGGGTAGAAGGGGGACAGGGTGTTGTCCCATTTGGTGGCTTGCTGTCAGTTAGAGAGATAACTATGGAACCAGGAAAGAGCAGATGTGTTGGAGGCTAAGGGATGAAAGTTTATTTAAGTAGGATTTGGTGGGAGATGGTGTCGAAGGCTTTTGACATGTCCAGGAATATGGATGAGACCAATTGACTACTGTTTATTAGATCTTGTATAATCTTTGTAAAAGACAGTAGGGCTGTGCTGGTACGGTGTTTAGGCCTAAACCCATGTTGTGTGGGGGAGAGGAGGTTGGAGGTGGGTGAGGAGCTGGGAGTGGATGCATTTTTCTAAACTTTTGGTTAGAGGGGAAACATTGGTTCCCCTGGTTTTGCTACTTAGTGAGGAAATTATCTTCACTTCATTAGTTCCTGCCTGATATCTGAGTGCCTTGTTGCTGCTGGCCAAATGGTACTACAATTGGGCTGGACTCTTCTTCATTCTAGAGAAGAGGCATTTTGGAGTCTGAAATCTCATGCCAGCAGGAATGAGGGTCTTGTCCTCCTTTGCATATTCTTCAGATTTTCTTTAGCCACAAGACCAAATAAGGTGGATGCTTCAAGGGGTTTGTTAAAAAATGACACCTTAACATCCTCAGCAAAATCAGTTAGGCACGCTCAACCATGATAGTAAACAGCTATGCACTCATCTACTTCTCCAGCTGCACCATTCTAGAATTATGAGCCACATACACAGTTAGAACCTGCTCCTTCAGCTGTACCATTCTAGAATTATGAGCCACATGCACAGTTAGAACCTGCTCCTTCAGCTGCACCATCCATAGAATTATGAGCCACATACACAGTTAGAACCTGCTCCTTCAGCTGCGCCATTCTAGAATTATGAGCCACATACACAGTTAGAACCTGCTCCTTCAGCTGTACCATTCTAGAATTATGAGCCACATACACAGTTAGAACCTGCTCCTTCAGCTGTACCATTCTAGAATTATGAGCCACATACACAGTTAAAACCTGCTCCTTCAGCTGCACCATTCATGGAATTATGAGCCATATACACAGTTAGAACCTGCTCCTTCAGCTGCACCATCCATGGACTTATGAGCCACATACACAGTTAGAACCTGCTCCTTCAGCTGCACTATCCATGGAATTATGAGCCACATACACAGTTAGAACCTGCTCCTTCAGCTGCACCATCCATGGAATTATGAGCCACATACACAGTTAGAACCTGCTCCTTCAGCTGCACCATCCATGAATTATGAGCCACATACACAGTTAGAACCTGCTCCTTCAGCTGCACCATTCATGGAATTATGAGCCACATACACAGTTAGAACCTGCTCCTTCATCTGCACCATCCATGGAATTATGAGCCACATACACAGTTAGAACCTGCTCCTTCAGCTGCACCATTCTAGAATTATGAGCCACATACACAGTTAGAACCTGCTCCTTCAGCTGCACCATCCATGGAATTATGAGCCACTTGCTTGGTAAGAACCTACTCCTTCAGCTGTACCATCCTTGGTTGACTTGCATAGTGAGAACCTGTTCCTCTAGTTTCACCATCCATGGAATTACAAGCCACATGCATGGTCAGAACCTCCTCCTGTAGTTTCTCCATTCATGGAATTATGAGCCATGCACACGGTGAGAACCTGTTGCTTCAGCTGACCATCTATAGAATTATGAGCCAAGTGTTTAGTGAGATTAGCTACTGAAGACATAGTTGTTTTCTACAAACATAATTGGGTCTTTTGGGTCTTAAGCTTTCCATACTGTAACTCTTCCAGTAACATGGACATCTCATCAGCAAGCTCTTATTGGAAGCAAAACATGAGAGACATACAGTTCATCACCTTCAAGGTAAAGATGAAGGATGTGTAAGAGAACTTCCCAAACCTGCTCATTGACCTGGACTCTTTATCTGGGGGATGGATGGCAGGGATCTGTGAACTATGAAACTATTTTAGGCTACCTGAATGACATACTAATCTACACAAGAGTCTGTACCAAGCAGTTATAATCCTTAGGACACTGGAGATCTTATCTGGCATCCTCAGAATAGGTACCATCACCATAAGCTCTTTCCATGCTCCCCTGACTACAACAACCACCATTTTGTTAGTGGAGAGAGGAGCACCCAGTAGGAAGAGGTAACTGAAACCGCCTCCTATAGCATCCTTTCTGGAGATGTCTTCGAGTCCCTGCACCACCCTCAGCATTGTCTAACCATTTCAAGAGTCTCCCTGGGTTTGGTGTTATGTAATTAGGATAGTGGGGAATCTGTGCCATGGGTCTGGAGTGGGAGATTCCAACAGGGAGCCGAGGTGCTTCATGCTTTTCCGTGGAGGGAAGGATTCCAATGAGGAAGAAGTAAGACTAGCTCCTGGCACATACATTGAATTCCATAAGTGTCTTTAGGACTTTCTGGGCTTCTGCAGAAAAGGCTGAGTGGATGAAGGGGCAGGTAGAATCAGGTATCCTACTGAGATCAACACAAGTGCAGATTCTGAGGGTGGAACATAGATTAGAGTCTTTAGGGTCTGCAACACTCATGTCAATGTTTAGAGCTGAGGCTACCAATGCTGAGTTAGATGTTCTGCCCAAAGGCAGATGACATATAAGGTGTGCCGGTATTAAGGAGGAATTTTATGACAATACTTCAATCATTTTTTTAAATTCCTTGGTTTCGGTTGCTTTTCCAGAAAAGTGATAAATCCTGTAACAGTTTTGGCTATAAACAAGTCCTAATCAACAAGTCAAAATAAAAAAGTAGCAACTCAGGAACAACTGAAAGGAAAGTTATGACAGCCAATAGGCAACACATTTAGCAAATGAAGCAACAAATATATTGACAACATTTTTAAACAGCAAAAAATAGAAACTGTGCTATTGGCATGGCAAAGGAATGCCAAGGTGTAAGGAGGATATAAAGTAAGAAAACTAATAAAAAGTCAAAACAGCCTGTAGATCAATTTGTATGTGTATGTACCTTTAAGAAGCTTTCCATGGGCTTGCACAAGTGTATAAATACTTAGCACGTGTGAGCCTGACTGCCATTTTGTAGTTAGCTGTTGAGATGTGAACATGTATGTATGTAAGCTTTGTCTGTTAACAAGTTTGTTCGTATTTAATGATGCTGCTATCCATTCTGATGTGTTTCTATGTATTAAAGCATCTAAATGAAAACGCACCCTTCTTGTTGTATGTGGTGGAGATGAATGAATGACACAGTGGTTTGTTTGAACAAGTAAGTGGGTTACTTAATGCCAAAACCAAATCAGAAACTGAACACAGTTAAAGGAATCCAATACTGGAAACTCATTTTTGGAAAAATCACTTTTAGTGTAGCTGTTTTAGAGTAATACCAACATGGTCAGTAACAAAAGAGTTCTGGAGAAGAAGCTACAGTGCAGAGCAGTTGAGGGAAAGCTGTAGCCTGGGACAGTTTTAGATACCTGCAGTGACAGTCGTACTGATAAATGAAGACTGATCGCTTACTCTCAAGCAGTGGCATTCAGCGCAAACTTCTTTTTTAAGATTCTGAGTTAAATGTTTGTAAACAGTAGACCATCTCAGATTTTTTTTAAGTTTAGGAAGTTATTAATTCAAGTTTTAGTTTTGCTGAAAAATGGTTAATTTTTTCTTTATTTCCTAGACTGAACTTGACAATGTTACTGCCCTGCTCAACGAAGCAGAAACTAAGAACATCAAACTTTCCAAGGATGTCGCTAGTTTATCATCACAGTTACAAGATACACAGGTATGCATTCAATGCAGCTGTTATAATATAGAGTATGTTGTCAATCGCACAGCCATGCCTCCTTAATCATGAAGTAAAAACCTGCTATGTGCCATGAAGGGAACGTGATGCAATAGGAAGGTATATTTCAAATATGCATGCAAATATGTTGTGTGCAACAGGCATCTGCATAGGCAAGCATACTGCTGTAACTGCATGGCAATGTTTCTTACCCAGGTTGACTAATAGAGACCTGCTCTTCCTACTTCTGAGATAAGCAATATATATTCATAATGGCTGATTGTATATGTTAAGATCCATGGAAGGATGTTTACAGCATGAGACATTTTATAAAACAGCCTGTGCCAAAGCGAGTAAATCATCACTGTGTATTTAACCATTTCACCAGAGTGCCACCTGAATCTACAAATTCAGGCACAGCCGTATAACTCTAGAATTTTGCTGTTAAGAGGTTGAGGGTTACAGGCACAGCTGTTATGGTTTAAAATTATCTGTGCCAAATACTGGATGAAAACTCTGTTAAAAAAAACCTCTCACTAATGTTTCATCAAATAAAAAAAAGCAGTTACGTGGTTTAAGATTTATCCCATGTTGCAGAGGACCATACCTCTTAACTGTCCAGATTTCTGCAGATTGTCCAGATTTTTTTGCCTCGTACTGCTGTGGTGCAGCGGTAGTGTTGTTGCCTCACAGCAAGAGGTTCTCCTGTTCGATTCTCGGCTGGAGTGCCTTCTGTGTGGAGTCTGCATGTCCTCCCAGAGGTCGAGTGGCATTCGAAAGACATACTTGAATGGGCGTGCCTTCGTTGAAGGTTGGGCATCGGGCTGGTAACTCTGCACTATAAAAAATCTACTGCCAATCATTAGCGGACCGGAATTCTGCTGTGGCAACCCCTAACCATGAAAAAGCCAAAAAAACAAACAACTTTTAGTCTGTTCCTCATAAAAGTTGTGGTTTTCTAGAAAAATCACTGAGAACTGAAGTCACTAAATAATGACAGACATTTGAGTTTCAGACTAAATATCCTTTGGAAAAATCATACTAATGCAAAACATGTTGTTTTATCAACTTTCCAAATTTATAAGGGAAATATTTAAAATGTGTTCCTATTTTTGAGCCTTTGTCCCCCCTTATTTTTGTTTCTGTCCAGATTTTGCACACACAGAGGTTGAGAGGTATGCAGAGGACCAAAAGAATTATTATTATTATTATTAATCAACAGAATGGTTGCAAGTCTTGCAAGCCTTATGCTGATCCACTCGTCCTGCTTTTTTGAAACTCAAGTTCAGTATGTATGAAAAAATTATACATCATATGAAAGATGTGTGAAAGATGTGAACTGAGCTGCAAGTTAAGTTACAGAACATGAAGTAAGTACTTTATATAAGAATACAATATAAGAAATCTAAATATGAGGGAGAAAAGGCCTGCATAAAGCTAAAACATGGAGGAATATGCAATGGTGGATGTATAGCATGTGAAACTATACAGAAAATGAATTATGACTTAGGTAAAACATGTGTGTGTGTGGTACAGGTCCCAGCTTTAGAGCAGTACAAGCTATGCAGTCAGTATGAACAGCAACATACATAACTTTATTATTTGCTAAAATAATTTGTCTTGTTTTCCTCACCCTTCTGTCATAGGAACTGCTCCAAGAGGAAACCCGTCAAAAACTGAATGTGACAACGAAATATCGTCAACTAGAGGATGAACGTAACAGTCTACAGGAACAGCTGGAGGAGGAAGGAGAGGCAAAGCATAATCTTGAAAGGCACATTTCTAGCCTCAATGTGCAGGTGCGCTGTCTGGAATAATTTCATACAATGACAGCAGTGTGCCCTTTGTTTTATTATTGTTTCACAATGACAGCAGTGTGCCCTTTGTTTTATTATTGTTTCACAATGACAGCAGTGTGCCCTTTGTTTTATTATTGTTTCACAATGACAGCAGTGTTCCCTTTGTTTTATTATTGTTTCACAATGACAGCAGTGTTCCCTTTGTTTTATTATTGTTTCACAATGACAGCAGTGTGCCCTTTGTTTTATTGTTGTTTCACAATGACAGCAGTGTGCCCTTTGTTTTATTGTTGTTTCACAATGACAGCAGTGCGCCCTTTGTTTTATTGTTGTTTCACAATGACAGCAGTGCGCCCTTTGTTTTATTGTTGTTTCACAGTGACAGCAGTGCGCCCTTTGTTTTATTGTTGTTTCACAATGACAGCAGTGTGCCCTTTGTTTTATTGTTGTTTCACAATGACAGCAGTGTGCCCTTTGTTTTATTGTTGTTTCACAATGACAGCAGTGTGCCCTTTGTTTTATTGTTGTTTCACAATGACAGCAGTGTGCCCTTTGTTTTATTGTTGTTTCACAATGACAGCAGTGTTCCCTTTGTTTTATTATTGTTTCACAATGACAGCAGTGTTCCCTTTGTTTTATTATTGTTTCACAATGACAGCAGTGCTGCCTTTGTTTTATTATTGTTTCACAATGACAGCAGTGTTCCCTTTGTTTTATTGTTGTTTCACAGTGACAGCAGTGTTCCCTTTGTTTTATTGTTGTTTCACAGTGACAGCAGTCTTCCCTTTGTTTTATTGTTGTTTCACAGTGACAGCAGTGTGCCCTTTGTTTTATTGTTGTTTCACAGCGACAGCAGTGTGCCCTTTGTTTTATTGTTGTTTCACAATGACAGCAGTGTGCCCTTTGTTTTATTGTTGTTTCACAGTGACAACAGTGTTCCCTTTGTTTTATTGTTGTTTCACGGTGTAACACATCCTACTTTCATTAGCACATTTATGTTTACCTGCTGGCACCCAAATTTACAGCTGGCAATGAAACATTAACTTGAAGTAATATTATTTATTTATCTATTTATTGACATTTGATTACCAGGAAAGTCCGACTAGGTAGAAGACCATTTTCAGCAGAGGCCCAATGAGAAAAGCTATAAATTATTACAAAACATTTTAAGAACAATAATTATACAGTCTTAAAAAATAAAACCAAAACATCTTCAGATTAAATAATTATAACAAATTAGACATAATATAAAAACATTCGTTAAGAATCAATACAAGGTATTTGACAAGCATTTACTATTAGAGAAATTTTAGACAGTTTATAGAGAAATTAAAGGTAAGTTAATTTAATACAAACAGGAATTGCAATATGAAGTTAGGGAAAAACAGGCTCAGGGAAGAGAATTTAGATAAGACTGAGGAAGTAACTGAAAAAAGGAGAGTAAGGAGGTATACGGAATAAAAAGGGACTTGTTCACATTTAAGGACATAGTTTATCCTAGTTGTGAGGAAGAACAGAGCCATATTTTAGCTAGGAAGTCTTTCAGAGTGGTTTTGAAAGATGAGAGGGAGGGTATAGACCTCATGGATAGAGGTAAGGAGTTCCAAGCCTTAGCAATCTTGTACGAGTACAGGCAATACCCAGCAGATTTGATAGGTTTGTAGACAGACAGGAGTTTTTGGTCACACTGGATCACAATGTGTAGAATGTGTTTTAGTGCTGGATAGACAGATGCATGCTGGATAATTTTATGGATGGTAAGAAGTTGTGCATATGCTAGTTGATGTGACAGTTCTAACCAATTTAGGCTTTTCAGTGCTATCCAGTGGTGGGCTCTAAAAAGGGTGTGCTGCAGATGTAACAACTTTTAATAGTGACAGGTCTATATCACTTCATCAAAGTGACACTTCAATGAATAGCATCTCATTGGAAATGCAGTTTATCAACTTCTGCTCATGTGGGGGGCACAGCCCCCCCCCACACCCCCTGCTAATTATATATACTAATTCTGAGATCACACTGCAGTGGGGAAAGGGCAAATATCCTGATCCTTTTCTGTATGCATTCTCAGTAAAGACAGTTCAATGAACAGCATGTTCAGTGCAATTGCACTGAAAATGCCATTTGATTAACTGATTTTTTGATGGAGTGATATGGACCCAAGTAGTTTCAAGTGTAATTTTAACTGCATCAGTGAGAAAGGTTTTGGCTCTGTAAAGCATCCCTAGTTTTTTCATGAGTTTTTCTTATACAATTTTGTATATGCAGGTCGAATGCAAGATTATCCCCCACTATCATCCCTAATAGTTTGCTATGAGAAAGGAGTTCAATGGTTGTATTATCAAGTGAGAGGACTTTAAATTTTGTGTTTTCATGAGAAAGAGATTTGGGGGAAAAAGTAGTTGGTCTTTTTTGGGTTAATCATGAATTGTGAGTTTTGAAGCTATGTTTCAGTGGCTGTTCAAACTTCCTGAGTAATTATTTTGACATGTACCATGTTGTCATATGTGGAAATGAGAGTGGAATCATCTTCGTATTATATTAGGGCGGCTTGTTGTGTGGAAGTATAGAGGGTGTTGGTAAAAATATTAAAGAGGAAGGGACCAAGGATAGAGTCTTGTGGTACACTGGTGGTGACTGGGAGGTAAAGAGAAAGCATAGAGTACCATTTTACTGACTGATACCTATTGAAAAGATAGCTTTTGATCCACAGAAGAGTGGGCTGAGAGAAACCTAGTGAGGATATTTGAAGTAGGAATTTGATGTGACAAACTGCGTTGAAAGCTTTAGATAAGTCTAGAAATAAGGAAGAGACTAGTTTGCCATTATCTCTGGCTTTATTGATAGTATCTATATAGGTTAGATGGGCAGTGCTAGTACTATGGGAAAGATGGAAGCCATGTTGTGTAGAGGATAAAAGTTCTTCCTGCAGGAGATACTCCAGCAGTTGTTTTTGAATACATTCCTCAAGTATTTTGGTGAGGGGAGATGATTGCTATAGGTCTAAAATTATTAATGTCTATTGAATTTCCACCCTTGTGCAGAGAGATAGTGTGTGACTTTTTCTTGAGACAGGGAATGTAGGATTCCTGGATAGACCTATTTATAAGGATTGAGACAGGATAGAAAATGCTATTGGCTGCTATTTTTAGGTACTCGCTTGGAAGGTCATCAGCTGAAGAAGACCATAGTTTAAGTTTGTCTAAGAGTAGGTTTATATAGGATGTGGGCACAGGTTTAAGGTCAAAGTGGAGTTGGTGATATGTGGATGTTGGGCACAGTTGGGATTAGATGTTGAGGAATCCTTGGTTAAAGATACTATACTATCTATAATATAAGAGTTGAACTGTATTGCAGTTTTGAGTGGTGAATTATCTGGAGAGGGATTTGGATCGAATTTTTGGCCAGAATGTAAGATTTCTTTAATGGATATCCAAAATTTTTTAGGGTTGTGTTTAGAATTATTCTGAAAGTTATTATAGTATAGTTTTTTGCCTACATTCATTTGCTTTTTAGTCTGATTGCAAAGCATTCTGAAGTTTTCAAGATATTGAGGTGTTTTATATTTTTGCATGCCTTTTCTCTATCCTGCATTAGCATTCTACTCTTTTTGGATAACCAAATTGCATCATTTGTTTTTAATCCCTTCCTTCTAAGAGGTGCAAAGTTATTTAGGATATTTAGTAAAGTTGTATTGAATTCAATTCCATCATTGTCTAAGGGGAGGATTTTAGGAAGTTCTAGTTAATAGATGATAGTGTAGTAATGAACATTTCTGGGTTAAACTTGGAAAGGTTACATGTTGTTTTATAAATATGCTGTTTAACTGGATGTATGAGATGTCTAGTCGTATAGATTGGGAGATGATCATTGAGAGAGTCTGACATTTTACCTGTGATAAAGTATTTGCTAGGGTCTGATACTAGGATCCAGTCTAATAGAGAATTTGATGTCTTCTATAATGTGTGGGGCTATTGATTAGTTGTGTGAAACCATGTAAGTTACAACTAGATGCAGAGGAGTTAGAGTTTATGTCCAACCAATTGACATTCACATTATCTAGTAATATTATTTCTTGCGGAAATGCTATGGATATGCAATGTAGGATATCTTCCAGTATAGCTGTATTGTCGCCAGGAGGGATATAAAGGACAGTCATACATATTTGTAACTGTTTATTTTAAGGAAAACAATAAGGAGTTCTGCTGAATTTTGGTGTTGGTTTGCTGTAAGGAGAAATTGAATAGGTATTGAGAAATATTAAAGCAATACCACCACCTTTCCTGTTTATCCAGTCATTATGGATTATGTTGTAGTCAAGGGTTATAACTTCAGGATCGTTTATGCTGGGTTTAAGCCAAGTTTCAGTTTCAATGAGAACACCACGTTTATATTGGGAAATCCATGCATGTAGTTCAGCAGTTTTATTTCTTATACTTCTAACATTTATTGCAGCAAAAATTAGATCACAAGAGTTGGGGACTCGCTGTTGTTGGGTTTCAGAAGTGTGTGGGAGACAATTATCATTGTGTTTATTGTGACGGGTGGGGCCAGGATTAGATTATATATCTCCTCCAAGAAGCATTTATGTATATTAGGGAATTAGGCATACATGTTTTTTGGAGAGGATTCTTGTACTTAATTTTGTTTTAATTTGAGTTGAAGTGCAACTAATTAGCCTATATTTGGAATAAACGTGAGGGGCAATATTAAATCAGTTTTTTGCAATGTGAGGAGAGTGTAAAGAGAAACTATGGATAAGTGGTTGGGACAGAGTTTGTGATATGTTGTGAGGTATTACTGAGTCATGGTAGGATGAAAGATGGCACAGCAGGAGGAGAAGAATTGAGGATAAGCTGAAGAGTAACATAATTAAGTCCGGGAATCCATATTTTATAGATGGCAGGTAAAGAGTAACATAATTAAGTACGGGAATCTGTATTTTATAGATGGTGGGTGAAGAGTAACATAATTAAGTCCGGGAATCCGTATTTTATAGATGGCGGGTGAAGAGTAACATAATTAAGTCCGGGAATCTGTATTTTATAGATGACGGGTGAAGAGTAACATAATTAAGTCCGGGAATCTGTATTTTATAGATGGCGGGTGAAGAGTAACATAATTAAGTCCGGGAATCTGTATTTTATAGATGGCGGGTGAAGAGTAACATAATTAAGTCCGGGAATCTGTATTTTATAGATGGCGGGTAGTGGGAAAGCAGCAATGAAGAAGGAAATGAAGTAGCAGGACAGTAGGAGATGCAGTGATGGTGAATTCTGAAAGCTGGAAAAGGTAAGTGAGGAGGGAGGTATTTTCTGTATAGGAAGAGAAGTAGGTTGTCCAGGTATCTTCTCTGGAATGTAGGGAATACAGGGGTATTAAAGGCTAGAGTATAAAGATATAGTCAAAGTAGGAAGAAATGAGGGTTTAATTGG